>NW_025803356.1:0-3641 GCF_021613505.1 Equus quagga
ATTCCCAAGGAAATTAAAGCAAAATATTTTAAATTAAAAAGCCCAGCTGTCGTCCTCAATGTCTTATCTGGCTATGTCCTTGGTGGGGGCGTCCCAGTGCCTGAGCCAGGCAGGCCTCATTCCACACTGGTTGTGGCAGAGGGTGGCCCCCAGGACTGGGGGAATTTCTTTTGTCACCTCGGGGTGCTATCAATTCAACACTGAGCATCTGAGGGGCTCCATGCTCCCCCACCCAATGTTTTAATTACAGAATTTTCAAATTTTGGAAAACTTGAAAGAGAACAATGTAATGAACACTGGTGTGACCTTCCTTGCATTCACCAATTGTCAATTTTCTTTGGGTTACGTTTGTACTCTTTCTCTCTCTCTCTCTCCACACACACACATTTTAAAAAGTTTTACTGAATCATTTGAAAGTATTTCAAATATTTTCAAAAGTATTTCTAAAGTAATGTCAGATTATCGATTCAATAGTATCAGTAATACATAGTCCATATTCAACTTTCTGTAATTATCTCCAGAATTTCTCCAATGTTTTTTTCTCTGGATCCAGAATCCAATCAAGGTTCCTCTGAGGTTGTTGTGTGTCTTCAGCTTCCCTTAGTCTCGCTGCCCTTTTGTTTTGTCTTTCGTGACTGTAGCCGCCCCTGACACAGGAAGGGTTAATAATCACTGGAAAAAGCTTCCCAACAAACTGTGACCCGGAGGTGAGAGGGCCGGTTAGCCAATGACGGGTAAGACCCCGGGGCGGGGTGGTGGGGGGGGGGGGTGCAACCTAAGACAGGCAGCGGCCGCCCGGGGGCACAGATGGAGAAACAATATCGATATCGGGAGCAGGAGGGACCGTTGCCTAAGAGACCTTGCCTGCTCCGAGATAAAAATGTACGAGCACAGCAATAACACGATAATATCAAAACAGACGCCGAGGGAGGGCTCCTTGAGAAATCACTAAGAATTCTTGGCATTCGCTAATTATTTCATCCAGAACACCTGTGTATGTCTAACAGATATAAGCTATGTATATATTGAAATGCTGGTTACAATAAACTCAGAGTGGCCATCAGCCCTCTCCGCATCTATCCTGATGTGTACATTGGATTGCGACACCGACAGTGACTTCCGCAGTTTCGGGAGTCTCTCTCCAAATGGCCCAGGTTCTGAATTTGTTCATCTTCTCCCATAGGTTCTAGGTGAGCTTCTTTGACAAGAGCACTCTAAGGGGGAGCCTGGACTCGCCCCTTCTCCCATCAGAGGGCACATAGGGTCAGTGGCGCCCACTACTGGTGATGCCATGTCTGATCACATCATTAGGACTGGCCCTGCCAGCTCTCTCCATTGTAAAGGTACATTCCCCCTTTTGATTGACAAGTACTGAGAGTGGTGATGCATTGAGATCCTGTGGATGGCCTGTTGCCCAGCAACCTCTCATCCAGTAATTTTAACATCCATTGGTGATCCCTGCCTGAAGCAATTGTTACCAGGGGATGGCAAAGTGATTTCCTAAGGTCAACATTCCTTCAACACTTACTATCTGTTTTCTTCTGTAAAGAAAAGCTTTTGCCTACCCTTTTTTTCTTTTGAGAATAGTTATCTCACGAATTCTTTTCAAATTCAATGTTATAGCTTGTTACTACCAACATTCTTTTTCATGCTCACATTATCCCAAGGTTAGTAGTTACTAGTTAGTAGATGGTTTGTCTTACAATTTGCCACATACTGAATGTTTGTGTCTCCTCCAAATTCATTATGTTGAAACCTAATCCCCCATGTGATGGTAGTAGGAGATGGGGCCTTTGGGAGGTGATTAGGTCATGAGCACAGGGCCCTCACAGAGGGGATTAGTGCTCTTATAAAAGAGGCCCCAGGGAGCTCCCTTGCCCCTTCTGCCATGTGAGCACATGTCTATGAACCAGGAAGTAGGCCCTCACCAGACTCTGACTCTGCCGGCAACTTGCCTTTGGAAATCCCAGCTTTCAGAACTGTAAGAAATAAATTTCTGCTGTTTATAAGCCACACAGTCTATGATATTTTTGTTATAGCAGCCCGGGCAGACTGAGACACTATTTAAAACAATCTAGAGAGTAACCAGGACACGTCAGTCTATGCAGCACTGGCCCTAGACTCCCCAACCGTAGAAAATGATGTGGATTAAGGCTGCTCCAGGTAAAGAAGCCCAAGGTGACCTGGCCTACGTGCCGAACTATATGACCCGGTGGATTTTTATGGTATGAATTAGGGCTGCCCCAGGGAGAGAAGCCCAAGGAATCCTCACTACATGCCGATCTATGTGACCAGATTCATATCTAAAGTTATATGACCGCATAATAACCAGACCCCATCTGCACTGAAATCATTTAATGACTTTTTACATCATCTTTTCTTTTTCCAGTAAAAATAAGTCACGTACCCATGCCTTATAAAATTAGCCCTAACCCTCAACTCAGGGCAGCAGCAGGAGCTCTGACTGCCCGTGAGTCCTGCCCCCATGCTATTCTGTACTATTCTCTAAATAAAAGAGCACCACTGCCAGACCTTGAGAGTCCAAGAAATCTTTCTTTTGACTCCTCGGCTCACAGATCCCGCATCAGAAAAGAAGCCAGTCTCAAGCTCCTGAGCAGTTATCCCAATAAAATCATGGCCCCAGGGCCCGGCATTTAGCGTTGCCAAAGAGACTGTGTCTGAATCATGGAGGGGAGATGGAAAAGATCTCTTTAATGTTAGTCTTGCCAGAATGACCACAATCTTTATATCTGTCTGGAGTCTACAATTGTAACTCAAGTGGAAGAGGTCTTTCCGGAAGAGGTTTGCTTTGCCAGGATGCAAAGGGGAGGGGGAAGGAGGAGACATCCACCTGGGAAGAGCCTTCCTCTCCCCTTGAGGAATTTTAACATTTCCTATCTTAAGCCTGGTGCTTCTGCTTTCCCTGAGCCTCACAGAGGGTGAGCTTCATTGTGTCACGTGGCCTCCATAATAAGGTGGGAACAGAGCTTTTCCTCTGGTCCCGGGCTACTCTTGCCATTGGCATCTCTTGATTTGCAATTAGGCCTAAGTCCTGCCTCCCAGGGCCTGCTTGCCCCAACTCCACCCTTGGGTTAGCTGCAGTTCTGTGGTGGAGACAAGGTCTCTCCCTCGTGCTCTTCAAGGCAGCATGGGGCGCAGTTCAGGCTCTTGTCTCTGGTGTCTGGTTTCCTTTTTGAAAGGCTCAGCTGAGGCTGGGGCAGCAGGTGCAGCGCTGCCTATCTTGGCAAGAACCTAACAGCTTGAAAAGCTTTAGGACACGCAAGAAATCAGCTGCCTTAGATTAAAAGCAGAAAATATTGCCCTGGCTCCCAATATGTCAAAGGCCTTTCATGAAAAAGTTCTTTTTTATGGTTGAATCTTTTCCGCTGTCACAGCTGTTCAGGAAACCCACATCTGTTAAAACAAAAGTGGGTATTTTTCAAGGCCCTGGCTTTGCTGAGGCTCTCACCACGCCCTCCCACTTGCTGAGGCCACATGCTGGGCATCTGACTGTTAGGTCCCACGTGACCACCATTTGGCTGAAACTCTGTGTAGCTTGAGGCCTATGGATCCTGCTGTCTTAGCTCTGGTTCCCTAGAAAATAGCCTGAAGCAAAAGCTCACGTGCTAACCCATTATGAG
>NW_025803357.1:0-2731 GCF_021613505.1 Equus quagga
ATTCCCAAGGAAATTAAAGCAAAATATTTTAAATTAAAAAGCCCAGCAGTTGTCCTCGAAGTCTTATCTGGCTATATCCTTGGCGGGGGTGTCCCAGTGGCTGAGCCAGGCAGGGCTCATTCCACACTGGGAGTGGCAGACGGTGGCCCCCAGGACGGAGGGAAGTTCTTTCAGCACCTCGGGGCGCTTTCAATTCAACACTGAGCATCTGAGGGGCTCCATCCTCCCCCAACCAATGTTTTAACTACAGAATTTTCAAATTTCGGAAAACTCGAAAGAGAACAATGTAATGAACACTGGTGTGCCCTTTCTTGCATTCACCAATTGTCAATTTTCTTTGGGTTACATTTGTACTCTTTCTCTCTCTCTCTCCACACACACACATTTTAAAAATTTTTACTGAATCATTTGAAAGTATTTCAAATATTTTAAAAAATATTTCTAACGTAATATCAGATTATCGATTCAATAGTATGAGTAATACGTAGTCCATATTCAACTTTCTGTAATTATCTCCAGAATTTCTCCGACGTTTTTTCCTCTGGATCCAGAATCCAATCAAGGTTCCTCTGAGGTTGTTGCGTGTCTTCAGCTTCCCTTAGTCTCGCTGCCCTTTTGTTTTGTCTTTCGTGACTTCCGCAGTTTCAGGAGTCTCTCTCTGAATGGCCCACGTTCTGAATTTGTTCATCTTCTCCCATAGGTTCTGGGTGAGCTTCTTTGACAAGAGCACTCTAAGGGGGAGCCTGGACTCACCCCTGCTCCTGTCAGAGGGCACATAGGGTCAGTGGCGCCCACTACTGGTGATGCCATGTCTGATCACATCATTAGGACTGGCCCTGCCAGCTCTCTGCATTGTAAAGGTACATTCCCCCTTTTGATTGACAAGTACTGAGAGTGGTGATGCATTGAGATCCTGTGGATCGCCTGTTGCCCAGCAACCTCTCATCCAGTAATTTTAACATCCATTGGTGATCCTTGCCTGAAGCAATTGTTACCAGGGGATGGCAAAGTGATTTCCTAAGGTCAACATTCCTTCCACACTTACTATCTGTTTTCTTCTGTAAAGAAGAGCTTTTGCCTACCCATTTTTTCTTTTGAGAATAGTTATCTCACGAATTCTTTTCAAATTCAGTGTTATAGCTTGTTACTACCAACATTCTTTTTCATGCTCACATTATCCCCAGGTTAGCTAGTGGATGATTTGTCTTACAATTTGCCACACACTGAATGTTTGTGTCTCCTCCAAATTCATATGTTGAAACCTAATCCCCCACGTGGTGGTAGTAGGAGATGGGGCCTTTGGGAGGTGATGAGGTCATGAGCACAGGGCCCTCACAGAGGGGATTAGTGCTCTTATAAAAGAGGCCCCAGGGAGCTCCCTTGCCCCTTCTGCCATGTGAGCACATATCTATGAACCAGGAAGCAGGCACTCACCAGACACTGACTCTGCCGGCAACTTGCCTGTGGAAATCCCAGCTTTCACAGCTGTAAGTAAGCAATTTCTGCTGTTTGTAAGCCACACAGTCTAGGATGTTTTTCTTAAAGCAGCCCGGGCAGACTGAGACACTATTTAAAACAATCTAGAGAGTAACTAGGACACGTCAGACTACGCAGCACTGGCCCTAGACTCACCGACTGTAGAAAAGGAGCCAGTCTCAAACTCCTGAGCAGTTATCCCAATAAAATCGTGGCCCCAGGGCCCGGCATTTAGCATTGCCAAAGAGACTGTGTCTGAATCATGGAGGGGAGATGGAAAAGATCTCTTTAATGTTAGTCTTGGCAGAATGACCTCAATCTTTATATCTGTCTGGAGTCTACAATTGTAACTCAAGTGGAAGAGATCTTTCCAGAAGAGGTTTGCTTTGCCAGGATGCAAAGGGGAGGGGGAAGGAGGAGACATCCATCTGGGAGGAGCCTTACTCTCCCGTTGAGGGATTTTAACATTTCCTATCTTGAGCCTGGTGCTTCTGCTTTCCCTGAGCCACACTGAGGCTGAGCTTTACTGGGTCATGTGGCCTCCATAATAGAGTGGGACAGAGTTCTTCCTCTGGTCCTGGGCTACTCTTGCCATTGGCATCTCTTGATTTGCAATTAGACCTGAAATCCTGCCTCCCAGGGCCTGCTTGCCCCCGCTTCACCCCTGGGTTAGCTGCAGTTCTGTGGTGGAGAGCAGGTCTCTCCCTCGTGCTCTGCAAGGCAGCACGGGGCGCAGTTCAGGCTCTTGTCTCTGGTGTCTGGTTTCCTTTGTGAAAGGCTCAGCTGAGGCTGGGGCAGCAGGTGCAGCGCTGCCTATCTTGGCAAGAAGCTAACACCTAACAGCTTGAAAAGCTTTAGGACACGCAAGAAGTCAGCTGCCTTAGATTAAAAGCAGAAAACATTGCCCTGGCTCCCAATATGTCAAATGCCTTTCATGAAAAAGTTCTTTTTTATGGTTGAATCTTTTCCGCTGTCACAGCTGTTCAGGAAACCCACATCTGTTGAAGCAAAAGTGGGTATTTTTCAAGGCCCTGGCTTTGCTGAGGATCTCACCACCCCCTCCCACTTGCTGAGGCCACATGTTGGGCATCTGACTGTTAGGTCCCACATGGCCACCATTTGGCTGAAACTCTGTGTGGCTTGAGGCCTATGGAACCTGCTGTCTTAGCTCTGGTTCCCTAGAAAATAGGCTGAAGCAAAAGCTCACATGCTAACCCATTATGAGTGAGTCCAATCCCAGGGAAGCAGGAGTGAG
>NW_025803358.1:0-1453 GCF_021613505.1 Equus quagga
GAAAGGAAGGTCGTATAATGCCCTAAATTCTTTATCTTTCCTACAACATAGTTAACAGACACTATCTAAAGCTGATAAAGCAATAATTTACATACATATCGTAAGCTATTTGTTTTTGTGTGCTAATAACTAGGTGGCTAAAACCAGAAGTTGGTAATTGCAGGACTAAAACTGGAGCAAGAGGGAGGAGAATGTTACTATTATCGTGTACTTTCATCTACTGTTTGAGTTTGTAAACACGAGTGTGAATCCTGTCCACAGGAATGTGTCTAGTTCGTGTGGAGGTGCGTCAGAGAGGGTGTTGTCAACGCATCAGAAACTCAATGTAAAGCCACGGTTCTAACTACTGACCGCTAGGTCACTAGGTCCCCGGGCTGGTGCCAGGCTGGGAGGGTGACTAGTACCCAGTAACAACCTGGGGGAGCTGCCTCCTGTCTCCTTGGGGCCGTGACAGAGAATGGGGCAGAAGGAGGCAGCAGCTGCCGACCAGTGGCTCTGCCAGCGGCAAGAGCTGGCATTCTGCACACAGCCAGCCGTGTCCCAGACATGGGCAGCCTCAGGTTGGACAATGAGTAGTGCACAGTGTCAGGGGCCCCTCAGCAGGCAGCCGTGGCAGAAGTGCCTGGGAAGCCCCCCATGGCACCACCACGGGAGAACACGTCCTGATGGAGAAGATGCCCCAGGAGGCCAGGACTGGGCCAACCTGCATGCTAGGAGAGGCAGAAACAGCAAGAAAGCCAAGGAAACCAGCATGAGAGACCAGAAAGAAGCCACTGGGCAGAGAGAAGCAATTATATCAGGCAAGAGAGTTGAGCCCAAATTCCCAGATCCACCACAGGAGAGCTCAGAACCCTCACCTGGAAAGTGGGATAATGATGGTACCCACCCCAAACAATTGTTGTAAAGACTAAGATTTAAAAAGTTTTAAAAACTCTTTCTCAATTTGGCAGTTTCCTCTAAAGTGAAACGCACACTCGCTCTTCAACCCAGCAATCTCAGGCCTAGGTGTTTGCCCAGGTGAAACGGAAACCTCCATTTATACCAAACCCTGCACGTGAATGTTTTTAGCAGTTTTGTTGATAGTGGCCCCAAACTGGAAACAACCCAAATATTCCCTAACTGGGAATAGGATAAGCAAAATGGACAAGGTCCATACAATGGAACCCTGTTCAGCAAATTTCAAAAAAGCAAGCTGCTGACACTGCAGCAATGCAGATGAATCTCATACACTGTGCCAAGTGGAGGGAGCCACTCTCAGAACTACACTCCGCACGATGCCACTGTCATGATTTTCTTACGAGGCCAAATGACGGGGACAGCAAACACATCGGCGGCTGCCAGAGATGGGGGTGGGCTGAGGGGGGACAGAAAAGTTTCACTACAAAGGGACCCAGGGTTCTGGGGGCGATGGAATGTTCTATCTTGACTGTGGTGGTGGTGATATGAATGGGTA
>NW_025803359.1:0-4912 GCF_021613505.1 Equus quagga
AAGACCCTGGTTCAGTAAGTCCTTTTCAGACCAACATTTACCACCAAAGCCTAGTGCCTTAAAGCAACAAATTATGCTTCTGAGGTGACAGATAATAAACCAAATGCTGATCTGTTAACACGCTAATTGCATTCCCCTGCTACAGAATGACCATATTCCAAACCTTATCTTAGTATATAGATATATTCAAACAAAACTCTATTGCTCTATATCTAAGATCCAGGTCATTACGTTACTAATACTAGATTATTTCTTGGAGCGACTTTACAGAATTTGGATTTATTATAATTAATATTCACAATAACCCCCTGGAAAGCAAATAGAAAACAAAATTTGCCAAAGAAGACATCTGAGAAATAAATCAATACTAAGCAAAGGATAAATTACTGCAGCCTAACTTGCAAAGCTGTCCCTCATATAACATGTTAACTTTCATTTGGTGCCACATTGACAGAATTTTTAAATGTATTATCTATTTAATGTTCACAACACTGTCTTAAAGGGCAACTTTCCTAGAGTGAAAATCCTGTGCTTGTAACTCAGAACCTTAAAGCTGAGAGAGGCCTTTTTCATTTGCTAGTCCAAGCTGGGAAATGAGGATTAAGAGCAGGAAAATGCTTTTCCACTGATAACTCTATTTGGCTGCCTTGTTTGCGGAAGAAAATGGAGAAGCTCTTGTTCAGGTCAGAGTTGCCTAATAAAGGAAAAATGATCAAGCACACTTGGAAAGAAGTCCAGAGCTCATAATCCCTTGGCTTCATCTACAAGAATGCCCCAAGCAAAAACAGACAAAAAAGGAAGAGCAGCATGATGAAGTTTTGTTCATTCCACATGGTTTCGACCTCCATGTTCATGAACACTGACGACTCCCTTATCTGTGTCTCCATACCAGACCGCTATGCTGACTTTCATTCCTTTTCCAACTGTCTGCTGGGAATTCTCTGCTCAGATACCCTAGAGGCACCTCAACGTGAATGCCCAAAATGGGACTTATCATCTCCTGCCCAAGCTGCTTCTCCTTTACTCTAGCTGCTCAGGGCCAGCTTCATGGGCGGGTGACCTGTGCATCTGCACAGGCACCATGTTTAGAAGGGCCCCATACTTAGTTTAACAGTCTGCTGTTGCAATCTTTAATTCTTAGTAAGTTTTGAATATTTTCATTTTGCACTGGGCTCCCAAAATTATGTGGCCAGTCCTGTCTCTCCAAGAGTGGCATCGCCATTACTCCTGTCACTGAAACCAACCACCTGGGACTAATCCCCAATTCTCCCTTCCTTCATTTCCATGCCCAATCACGCTGTTTCACGCCCAGAGTTTTGTACCAAGCAAAGGATCACCTTGCGTGGAGTGCCTTTTTTACCTACTTCAGAGAGTTAGCTTCCACTGTCCTTTCATTGTTAATCAAGATTCACCTCTACCAGAGATACTACTGATGCCCCAGTCTGCTACTGACTCTTCCTCTTGGTCCTCCACCTGCACAGACCTGTCCCTACATTTTGTCCTTGCGTCACTATCTTGTCTCTCTTCTCCCAACTGACTGTGAGCCTCTTGATGGCTGATTTTATTTTCTTTTTATCTCTAGTTCCCAGCTCAGTGTTTGGCATATAGAAAATATTTTAAAAATATTTATCAAATAAGATTGCTATTATTTCAAAAAAGTTTACTAATTCACTTTTGAAAAACGTAATTGCTTGATCTGTACAAATGTTCTTCCCTTTTAAAATAAAATTCATTTTCTCCTAAAGCAATCCTCTCATTTCCCTCCTGCACCTTCAGAGAAACTCACCACAGCCAACTGCTCCAGAGCTTATGTTAGACCTCAAATGCATTGTTTAACCGTCCTCCAGGACATAGTCCCTTGGGGTCACTTCTTCAAGTAAGAACAGCTGGCCCTCTATGCCATTGGGAGCTTCCAGACAGTGCTGGCTCATACACAATGAATGGTTTTGTGCTGAAAAGTTGCCAGAATTCCTTGGCAATGCCACAAGAGTCCAGGATACAGGAAAGCAAACTGGGAAGCAGAGGGACAAGAAGTCTCTCACTAACCCCAGGCCCCCATTTGCTCTCATGGACGTTCAACAGTCATCAGACTGGACATCCTGGGAAATCCTATTTAAAAAACAATCTCTTGATTTGGCTGCAGCAGGGAGTTAAAAGGAACCATCCCATCCCCCTCATCAGAAGCTAGTCAGCATTGATCATCACCTCATCATTCACTGAACATCTACTGAGGGAAACGCGCTGGGTGAGGTATTATCAAGGGAGACGAGGGCCAAAAAGTCTCCACATTCAGGAAATTAAGAATATTATTATGAGACAGATAAATTTCACTAATGCCATACTACTCCAAGTGTGGTCCACAGACCAGCAGCATAAGCATTCCCTGGAAGTTTGTCAGAAGTGCCAAATTCCAAGGCCCTCCTCAAGACCTCCTGAATCATATCTGCATTTTGCCAAGAGCACAGAAGAGCCACATGAACACCCTAGGCCGAGAAGCGCTTACACATCCCTCACAGGGCTGAATACTGACTCCTTTTAGCTTGAATGGAGTTCCAATCTCAGTTGCAAAACCTGCCATAACGTCTTCTGATCATAATCTCATTTTTTTCCATCTCTGGACTCCCCATCCGGCTCTCTGATACTTCATAGGAGGAGCGACTTGAATCCTTCATCACACACAGTGGGAACTAGGAGAACACTGTGCTCTCTACAGAATGCCTATCATGCAGGCATGTCAATCTCATATTAGATTCTCCATGGGGCAAATTCTGATATTTCCATTCCTGCAATGTTTCTAAGTTGTCCCCAAAAGCTACTTAGAAAAAAGAATAACTTAAAAATTCAAGTGACTAACAGACCTGAATCAGGTGGCTTACATTTTAAACACAGTACATTTTTGCTGTACATTTTCCACAATCAAGATGGGTCTCAACGTGTGACATGGCTTTATCTAATTATTAGAATTGAAAAACTCAAGATTCAGCTGGAGAACAAGTACAATGGGGAAATGCTTACTACAGCAGAGGCTGACCTTGTCCTTACTCTTAACATTGTGACACACACAAACACACACACATGCAAGTATATAGTTACTACTAAGAATTCCAAATACACATATATATATTTTCCATACATATTGGGTGTTTTTAATTTAAGTGCTATCATTTCAAGCTCTTGTACCTTGCAATCTTGGAGGCCAGGATGCATGAGAGCTTTATTTCATTTTGCTTTTTTAAAAATTTTACAGGAAGTTTGCTATACTGACAGTCACTGAAATCAGCAATTCTTAAGCTAGTTAGCCTCAAAACTTCTTTACACTATTGAGGACCTACAGAACTCTTATTTGGGTTGTCTATATCAATATCTGCTGAGAATATTTTTACATACTCAATTTTTCAATCAAATAAAAATAATAAGAAATCCACTGCACATTAACATAAATTACATATTTGTATGAAAAATATATTTTACTTACAAAATAATAACTAATTTAGTGAGAAAAGTAGCATTGTTTTACATTTTTTCAAATATCTTTTATGTCTGGCTCAAGAGAAGATAGCTGGATTCTCACATCAGTTTCTTTATTCAATGTGTTGCCATATCACCTATCACACAGCCTCTGGAAGACTCCACTGTACACTTGTGAGAGAATGAGAGTGGAAAGGCAAACAATATCTCAACAAGTGTGACAAGACAATTCAATGGAGAAAAAATAGTTTTTTCAAGAAATGGCTCTGGGACAACTGGATGTCCACATGCAAAAGAAGAAAGTTGGATACCTGCTTTACACCCTACACAAAAATTAACTCAAAGTGGACCCAAGATGCGGAGTGGCTTTGTGATGTAATTTATGTTAAGAAATATACATTTTGTTTTCCTTCCAGTTTCTGACAAAGAGCTCCTAAAACTCAGAATTTCCTAAGAAGTGAGAGCAATAAGGGTGTCTTCTGTTATGTTAATGAGGTGGCTTTTGGAAAGCACCTAAGGATTGGGGCTGGTTTCCAGGGGAACCAATCAGGTGACTAGAGGATTGGAATTCTCAGTGCCACCCCCTGAGCTGGGGGGTTAGGGACTGGTGATTGAGTTCAACCACCAAGGACTAATGATTTAATCAATCACAACTGTGTAATGAAGCCTCCATAAAAACCCAAAAGGATGGGGTTCAAAGAGCTCCTGGTTGGTGAACACATGGACATCTGGGGAGAGTGGCGTGCCCCTAGAGGACAGGGAAGCTATGTGCCCTTTTCCTATACTTTGCCCTATGTAGCTCTTCCATAGGGCTGTTCCTGAGTTGTACCCTTTTAGGATAAACTGGTGATCTAGTAAGCAGGCTGTTTCTCTGAGTTCTGTGAGCCAGTCAAGCAAATTAATCAAACCCACACATGAGGTCATGGGAACCTCCAATCTATAGCCAGTGGGTCAGAAGCCCAGGTGACAACCTGGACTTGGGACTGTCACCTGAAGGGGAGGGCAGTCTTGTGGGCCTGAGCCCTTAACCTGTGGGTTTTGATGCTATCTCCAGGTAGACAGTGTCAGAACTGAGTTGAATTGTAGGTGCAGCTGGTGTCAGAGAATTGTTGCATGTGTGGGGAAACCCCCTCATACAGTGGAATTGGTACAGAACCCTCTTAGGCTGTTAATGGGCACAGGTTTATTTGGGAGATGATGAAAATGTTTCAGAATTAGATGGTGGTGATGGTTGCGCAGCCTTGTGAATATACAAAAATCCACTCAATTGTACATTTTAAAATGGTGAGTTTATCGTATGTCAATTACATATTAACACAACAATGAATCAAAGATCTGAAAAGAAGAGCTAAAACTATAAAACTGATATAAGAAAACATAGGCATAATTCCTCATGCCCTTGGATTAGGCCATAGTTTCTTAGCTATGACATCCAAAACATAAG
>NW_025803360.1:0-3203 GCF_021613505.1 Equus quagga
AAAAAAAACAGAAACAGCGGATATCTTCAAAATTTAAAAATTTTTGACGCCACCAAGAAAGTAAAAAGACAGCCCACAGCATGGGAAAAAATATTTGTAAATCATTTATTGTATAAGCGGTTTGTATCCAGAATATATAAAGAACTCTTACAATTCAATAATAAAAAGACAACCCAATTTAAAAACGGGCAAAAGATCCAAATAGAGAGTACTCCAAAGAAGATATGCAAATGGCCAAGAAGCACATGAAAAGAAGCTCAACATCAAGGAAATGCAAGTCAAAACCACAATGAGACACCATTTTGCACCCACTAAGATGGTATAATCAGACAGATAAGGGTTAGCAAATATGTGGAGAAATTTGAAACCATTATGCACTGCTGGTGGGATCGTAAACTGGGCAGCCACTTGGGAAAACAGTTTGGCCGTTCTTCAGAAGGTTAAACATAGAGTTACCACATGACCCAGTAATTTCAAGCCTAGGTATACACCCAAGAGAAATGAACTATGTATTTATACAGCAAGTTTTACAAGAATGTTCACTGCAACATTATTCATGTTAGCCAAAAGGGGGAAACAATCCTATTGATGAGTTAATAAATAAAATGTGATCTATCCATACAATGAAATATTATTCAGCAATAAAAAGGAAAGAAACATTGATATGTGGTACAAAATGGATAATCTTGAAAACATGCTAAGTGAAAGAAGCCAGACAAAAAAAGCCCACATATTGGACAATTACATTTTTATCAAATGTCTACAATAGACAAATCCATAGAGACAGAAAGTAAATTAGTGATTACCTAGGGGTGAGAGGTTTGGGAGGAAGTAAGGGTATGAATGCTCCAGGGCTCAGAGCTTCCTTCAGGGATGATGAAAGTTCTAAAATTGATTGTGGTGAAGCTCACACAATTCTGTGAATATATTAAATTTATACACTTTGAGTACGTGTGTGAATTTTACAGTATGTGAATCATATCTCAATAAAACTGCTACCCAATAAAAGCAAACAACATCTTCACATTATTTTGAAATTACTATGAACCTCATAGATGCCCTGAAAGGATCTCAGGGACTTCCAGGGGTCCCGGAACAACCTTGAGAACCGCTGACCCAGACAAAGCATCTAGACTAGCTATTGGAGGTCATCTTCCTAGAAGTCATTGCCCCCTTCCCCTTCCTCCTTCTGGGAAGAGGCCTGGGTTTTTGGTATTGACCCCTCTCCCGTGCAGAACACCACCAGGAGGGAAGTTGGTCCCACCCTGAGTCCCAGGGTCAGGCTCCGGTCACTTTAAGCTAATCAGTAAATTCCCTTCCACTGATGACAGTCACTGGTGCAGGGTTGGGCATGTGGCCTAGGAGGTCTGATCAGAGTGACCGCAGGACTTTTGCTTGGAATGCTGAGTCGGAAGAGGTTTCTCTCTTCCTCTGGAGGGGACCCTATGAAAACGTGAGAACTGGAACTACTACAACCATTCCAACAGCAGTCCGAGGATAAAGCCATCACAAAAGGCAGGACGGTCCTTGAATTAAGTCCTTAACTCAGGACTCCTGGCTATATGAGCCAGTAAATGTCCTTAACATTAAAGTCAGTTTGAATTAGAGTTTGCTAGATGAGTGAAAAGCATCCAGCTATATACTGTCCAACCGATGTGGAGCTAACAGGATTGCATTGTCCTCACAGTCAATGCACTCTGCCATTGCTTTGAGGACATCAAGACATAATGACGCAGGGTCGGTGAGGCAAGGAGTCGAAAGAAAGATTTCTTGGACTCTCAAGATCTGGGAGTAGTGCTCTTTTATTTAGAGAATAGTGTGGAATAGCATGGGGACAGGACCCATGGGCAGGCAGAGCTGCTGCTGCCGGTATGGGGACAGGACCAATGGGCAGTCAGGGCTGCTGCGTGGGGACAGGACCCACGGGCAGTCAGAGATGATGCTGGCATGGGAAGCTGCTGCTGCCCCCGCTACTGCTGCCACTTCTGCTGCCAACATGGGTGGAGAGTAAGGCTAAATTTAAGGCATAGGTATGTGAACATCTCTTTACAAGACAAAAGAAAGAACACGTAAAAAGTTAAAATGGTATCAGTGCAGGTGGGGTCTGGCCATTGGGTGGTCCCACACCTCTTAGATAAGAATCAAATTGGATTAAGTAAAGGCCAGAAGCCACCACCCTAAATCAGTTACATGAGGTTGCCAGACAGTAACCAACTTAAGTTCTTGCCTTCCCCATTAAGAGTTTCCAGAGACAAGGCCATCCAGCTTCCCCCTGGCACACAGAGGGAGGCATCTCCACAGATGGAGGTTCCCCCCCACAAATGCAAATGCCTCCCAACAAAGGGCAAGCAAATTCCACTCCTTGGAGCTTGCTTGTCATCTGCAGTTTTAAAATTAACCAGCCTAAAATCCTCAACAATAAGATCTTAGTAGACCATTGAAATAACATTACTTTTTTTCAGAATATATTTAATACAAAGAGCTGGCCCATGTAATCTAGGCCTAAAAACGTCAGAGCTGGGCCACACTATTTAACAAACTGTCTCTCCCTTCTGTTCCTTTTGTGTCTGATTTTCAGTGGACCCTGAATGGCATTCTAGATGAGTTTGATAGAGAAAAGTGTGGGATTGTCCTTCTAGCAGAAAAGGTGTGGCTGGGGCTGGCCCCAAGGCCGAGTGGTTGGGTTCGCGTGCTCCACTTAGGCGGCCCAGTGTTCAGATCCTGGGTGGGGAAACGGCACTGCTCATTAGGCCATGTTGAGGCCGCGTCCCACATGCCACAAGTAGAAGGACTCACAACCAAAATATGCAACTATGTACTGGGGGGATTTGGGGAGAAAAAAAAAAGCAGAAAAAAAAAAAGAAAAGGTATGGCTGTTATTTGCTCTTGGCTTGGATTTCACAGCAGGATTGTCATGGGGCCCGACACTCAGCTTAGCACATATGGATGTCTGCATGTGACCATCCAATTCCTGCTCCAACAGAGAATAAACTCAGGGAGCAGTAGCTCTTGCCCTTTTTTAAAACTAAATTGATTAGAGTAGTACTCTCCATTTGGATGGTGTTTTGACAGTCACAATGTGCTTTTGCACACATCATCTCAGGTCTTGCACAGTCAGAAACTGATAGAATTTGGGCTAAAAACATTAGATTCTAAGTCAAGGCCTTCCCACTACTTAGGATTACCTCTAATACACCTTCACA
>NW_025803361.1:0-5318 GCF_021613505.1 Equus quagga
GAAAACTGTGTTACAGTGTTAATTGTTAGGATAGCTATTATGTTTGTCGGGATAGTAATGACTGAGAGGGAGCACAAGGGAAGTTTCTGGGATGCCAGTAAAAAATGCACTTTTGATGTGTGCTGATTACGCTTATATGTTCACGAGGCAAAAATTCGTCAAGCTATTCATTTACGATCTATGTATTTTTCCATGTGTGTGTTACATTTCATAAGGAAGTTTTAAATTTGGGGTAAAAGAGGGAAAGAATGTAAAGGGAAAAGTGCTTGCAAATGCTCAGAAAATAAATGAATTGAAACAAGTCCAAAGTTGGTCACTATTTTCTGCCAATTGGACATGACTCCATGTGACATGCCAAGCAGCCCCGTCCTGAGACCATTCAAACATCAGCACCAAACAATGGTGATGCCCACAGATGCAAAATTCTATCATTTTCCCTCAGTGTTTGAGGAAGACACAAGAAAATGTTTTCCCAGTCTGGTAAAGATGGCCATTCTGCTGACATGTTGTTCTTTGTTTAGCAGGGCCTGTCTATGCACATGTCCTCTATGACCTCATCCAGTCTCATGGTTTCAGATGACATCTAAATGCTGATGACTCTGAGATGCATAACCCAACTCAGAGCTCTCCACTGAACTTCAGAATTATATACCTCAAAACAAAACTGCCATTTTTATAGGTCAAAAATGGGTGATTTCATGTAACTCAACTTATAAATCAACTGCCTGATTTGTATTTCTAATAAGCATCTCTAATATAACTTATCTAAAACCAGATCTTACCCTCCTCCATCTTCCCACCTCAATACTGGGCAATCCTATCCTTCCTCCACTCTGGCCAAAAACCTGAGAGTGATCATTGACTCCTCTCCAACTCTAAGACCATTATCCCATCCATCAACACACCAACCTGGTGAGGCCTACTTTCAAAATAGACCCAAAACCAGACAACTCTCACCATCTTCACAGTATTGCCCTGGTCTAAGCCAACATCACTGATTGCACGACTTTTTGCAATAATTCTCTCCACGTGCTCCCTCCTCCCTCAACACCCAATTTAGTTCATCCCAGCGGCCAGAGTCATCCTTTAAAATGTTGTCAGACATTAAAATTAAAAGTCTCTCTACAACAAAAGTACCATAAATAGAGGAAAGACAACCACAGACTAGAAGACGCTTATCTGGGGTGTATTCAGGGGCCTGTGTATGTGTGTATGTTTACATCTGAAAGGATTAGTATTCAAGATTCCTAAAGTATCTTACAAAATGGGTAAAACTTTAAATGGATGCATGTACTGACTCCTATGCTTAGTTTAGTTTTCAAATGAAGGCATTGGCTCAGGACGGAGAATATCTGACTTAGGAGCAATTCTTAGGTAAAGGACCACAAGCTTAATTGCAAGGCAACAATGTGGTCCAGCCTACAAAAGAGAAGCAGATGCAAACTTCAGTCACAGTAAGAGAAGAATACTGCTGAAAACTCCGTACCGTTCAGATTATACCCAGAGTATTGAATTTTTCATAATTAGCAAATATTCATGTAATTTTTTCAAATAAAAAAAGGAAAATGTCTGATGAATCCTGAAATCTGTGTGATAAGGTGTCAAGTCTGCTAAAATAGATACTTATTGTTCAATTTTCACCAAAAAAAAGTTGTCAGATTGTGTCACTCTTCTGCTTAAAATTAACCTCAAGTGGTTTTCCATCTCACTTAGTAAAAATCAAGGCCTACCATTGCCCACAAGCCCTGCAGCACTGGGCCCCATCACCTCTCCCACTCAGACCCCTCCTTCTCCTCCCTGTATTCACTCCACTCCAGCCACCCCAGCCTCCTTGCTGTTCCTCCCACATGCCAAGCACACTCCCACCCCACGGCTTTGCATTTGCTGTTGCTTCCGCCTGGAAACCCCGCCAGATATCCACACTGTCTACTCCTTCCTACCCTTCAGTTCTCTGCTTGTCCTTGAGAACTTTCCTGATCACCCTATTTAACATTCAAAACATCCCTTAGCAGGCATTCCTTAGCCACTTCCCTATTCTATTGTCCTTCATAGTGCTTACCACCATCTAACATACTATGTATTTTACTTATCTGCTGTTTTGTTATAAACAAATTAAACTGTTTCAAATTGACATGAATTTTGTTTTGCTTTCTGCTGTATTTCCAGTATCTGGAGCAGTGCCTGGAACATTGTAGACTTGAAATAAATGTTTGGTAAATAAATGAATAATGAAAGAAGGAAGGAATACATCAGGGACCCAGGCTCCTTCCAGCTTCCCACTCCGCTATCCTCAGGATATGACCCTTGTCCTTGTGGCCCAAGATAGCTCCTCAGTCTTAAGACTTCACATTCACATTCTAAGCAGCAGGACTAAGGAAGGAGGAAGAAAGGCAATGCCCTCCTCATTTTAATGAGACTTCCCAGAAGTTCCACACATTATTTCTGTTTTTGTCCCATTGCCCATAACTTAAGCCATGGTTTCCCAACCTCGGCATTTTTGACATTTTGGGCCAGATAATTCTTTGGTATGGGGGGGGCTGTCCTGTGCATTGTAGGATGTTTAGCAGCATCTCTGCTCGCATTCCACCAGATTCCAGAAGAAAACACCCCTCTCTCGGCCCCTGAGTTGTAACAACTTAAATATCTCCACATGTTGCTAAATCTCCAACCTGCTAGAAGGTGACATTTCCTGGACTCCTTTCCCGTGGGAGGAGCGGCACCCCTGGTGGAGAGCCACTGACTGGAGCTGAGAGAAGGTGGTTAACACCAGGCAGTAAAGTCAGGATTCTGTGTTTTGAGATCCAACACGAGAATGGATGTCAGCTAAGAAGCTAGCAGTCTTTGTCGAAAAAAAAAAATACTCCTTCTCCCCAGAGGTAAGCACTGTTGCCAGTTTTGGGAGATAATTTCAGAGATAATCAATGCACCAAAAGATTCTTTTATTTACATAAAGTGTGGCCTCTGTCAAACTAATCTATGCCTTGCTTTTTTTCACAACACGGCCCTTTTTGCTGGGATATGACCTGACTTTTCTACCGATAGATTCAAGTTTCCTTTTGTTTCAGAAAAGTTTTCTTAAATTACATCTTTAAATATTAGTTCCATTTCCTTATTCAGGTTGCCTTTGTCACAAACACCAAGTAGGGGTATCATTTCCGGTGTCCGACTTCTATATCTGTTATCTTTGTCTTAATCTTTTTAAAAATGCTCATGTTAATTTACATTTCACTTTGCTGTGCCTTATTTTCACCAGTGTCCACCCTGGTCAGGGCTGTATTTATTCCTTTTTAAACTTATTTTTCTTCCCCATGCCTTCCCTGAGCTCTGGCGCCTCACGCAGCCTCTTTTCCTGGTATCTCGCCTTTCTGATCCTTGTTTTCCAGAGGCAATTACTTCATTAAGTTGTTTTTTTTATTAATGGTTATATGTTTGATATGTCTTCATTCACATGTTTATATGTCTTCACTAAATTAACTATTTGCAGAAAATATCTAGAGGACTCCCCAAGGACTCTGTGCCAGACCAGGAAGCATCTCTGTTACGTGAAGTTGTACGTGGAATTAAATTTCTTAGACTTTTCTTTCCCCGAGTCAACAGTGATCAGTGGCCATCGGGTCTTTTGGAGCCCCTCTCTCCCACCCTGCCTCATCCACGGTTTGTTTCCAGTCCATGTGCCTTGTCTGTGTAAGTTCTCACTCAGTCCCGCCTGCCGTCGTCTTTACCATCAAGGCCTCAAAAAGTTTCTGCAGCTAGTCCTCACATACTCCCCCTGTTCTAAACAAGAATGAGATTGGGACCACGAGTTGCTACTAACATTCATTCTCTTTTCCTCCTGTATCAGAACTGCTGTATTATTGGAGGAATCAGTATCAACCACTAAAAGATGACGTTTCCTGGACTCCTTTGCAGCTAGATGTGACCATAGAATCAGGTTCTAGCGGCTATCAGTGGGAGGGGATTCAGAAAGTGTCAGGGTGGAAAACTTTTCCCTTCTTCCCTTCTTTGGCTGGTCTAATAATTAAATTCACATGAGACAGATTAACCAGAGAAAAAGAAATTTCATATGTATGGGAGCCCCATAAAAAACATGAGACTCCCTGGGCCAGGCCTGATGGCCTAGCAGTTAAGTTTGGGATGCTCCACTTCGGCGGCTTGGGTGTGGTTCCTGCATGCAGAACAACACCACTCGTCTGTCAGTGGCCATGCTGTGGTGGTGGCTCACATACAAAAAGGGGAAGATTGGCAACAGATGTTAGCACTCAGGGAAGATCTTCCTCAGCATAAAAAAAAAAAAAAAAATGAGACTCCCCAGAAGTCAAGTAATTGAGGCTTATACACCATCTTGAGTTAAGGAAACAGGGAGTAGGCATCTGGGTCATCTGCCATGTAGATGAGCCTTTGTGATGATAAGTGATCTCTGCTGACAGCTCTCTTCCTGGGACAGGCCCCCTATCTGAAGTCTTTTGTGTAGTGATGGGGGAGGTAAAAAAACTCTTCTTGAGGCTACTGAGTCCCTGATCGTCTTTAGCTTGAAATAATCCACATGCCAAAGTGGTGCACTCTGGGGTGGTGTATTCTCCCCCCCTCAAAAGTGTTAAATAAAAGTTCAACCCAGTAAATTTTAAAGATCTAATTGGCTTTATTAAATGATTTGTGAATCAGGCAGACTCCCATCTAGCAAGCAGAAAAGAGCTTCATCAAGCTGCAGTAAGTTTTTAAAGGCAGAGAAGAAACAGGGAAAAAGGATATTATTAGCAAAGAATGCATTGTTTTAAGCAAAGCCACCCTCCTACGGGGACCAGAAGGGTCTATCAGCTGATTGCCTCCTGGTGCTGACCAGGAGATTCCAGGTTGGCAGGTTAAAGGCCACGTGCCTGGTAATTAGGTTAGGTATTAATTCTTGGTTTGCTGGGCCTAACACAAAGGACTCCATTTCGGGCCTGTTGTCTCCTTTTTAACAAAAGTCTCTATAAAAAGAATATAGAAACCTGGAGAAAGCTTTGTTGTTTTACTTAAGATTAAGTTCAAGCGAGTCTAAGAGAATGTCCAAAATAGAAGATAGAAGTCTATTTCCTTCTCACATCAGAGTAGTCTGGAGCTTGCTGTTCAGAGCCGGTGTCGTGTCTCCACTATTAATCAAGAAATTGGATTTTCTGCTTTCTGGCCCCACCATCCTGTGTGTGGCTTCCATCTTTACGGTGACCTCTCGATCCAAGAGTTTGCTGGAGCATCAGCGATTGCGTCTTTATTCCAGGCAGTAGTAGGGGAATTAACAAAGCTTTCTCCAGGTTTCTATATTCTTTTTATAGAGACTTTTG
>NW_025803362.1:0-2606 GCF_021613505.1 Equus quagga
TTGATATTTTTCTCAGCGCTTACTGTGGGCCGGGGACTAAGCACTTGACATATGAGATGGCTTGTAGCTGCCCAGAACCCAGCAATTCAGTAAGGAATGAACTGATATTTAGTAACACAAACTAAGAAGAATTATCCAATAATTTTTCTTGTCCTGGAATTTGATCACACAGAGAGTCCCTGAAATATGCCAGGGTTTATGTAACTTCTTATTAAACTCTCCTGACAGTTGTATTATAACAATAATTGCAACTCACTTTGACCTATTCTGACAGACACTACTGCTTGCTCAGCCAACAGCCATCCCTGCCCCTCACCACAGACACACACACACCTCTCCATTCCCCCCATAATGGCAAAGTCCATCTCTCGTTATAGAGAGTGAAGAGTGAAGACACCAGACACACACCATCCTAGACTCTTCTGCAGCTAGGGCATGGGTATATGACCCAATCCTGGCCAATGGAATCCAATGAGAAGATTTATGAGGGCCTCTAGAAAAGGTGTTCTTCCATGATTAAAAGGAATGCATGAGGAAATACCGCGTTTTATATGGTGGATGTGGTAGTGCCTAGTGACATCCAGAATTACTGCAGCCATCTCATAATCATGACGACTGGGTGACATAACTGATGTGCTGAGGATGGCAGAGTGGAAAGGTGGAAAGTGTGTGGGTCCATGCAGAGCTGCTGAACAACACTGAAGCTGCCCTACCTCTGGACCTCTCCTTAGGTAAGATAATAAGTGTCCTTACTATTGAAGCCACGTTAGCTGGCCTGCTGTCTTACTTTCAGCCTAAAGCATCCTAACTCTCAAGTCTCAAGAGGCAGTGCTCCAGAGAAGAAAGGGCTCCGGACTTTGAGTCAAATGACCTGGGTTCTGGTTCACTTACTTCCCAGGTGACCCAAATTGCTTCATCTCTCTGAACCTCCTTTTCCATAACTCTAAGATTGAGATAAAACAGAGATAATACAAGAGAGTTATAAAAATCACAGGAGATAATATGTATACAACCACTCTGTCAACAGCAATGTTTTACGCAAATGTAATTGATTTTATGTAATAAGTAAACCATATACTTTTAAAACTGGAGTCATCTATCTACGCAATTCCCTTATTTTACAAAGGAAAAAACTTTGACTCCAATGTCAAATGAGTCACTCAATGTCACACAACTGGTTAGTAACATAACTAAACCACACATCACCTGATTCCCAATCTAATGTTGTCATGCTACCCTCATGCTGATAGGTAATGAGACAGACTAAATGTTGGGCACTCATTCATTCAGCAAGTGTTTACTGAACACATACTATATGTCAGATTCTACTCTAGCTACTGGGGACTCCTTGATGAACAACAACAACAAAATGTTCCTCAGCTCATGGATTTAATAGTGTGGAAAGGAAATTAATCTATATCTACAAGTATTTGCTGAGTGCCTACTACGTGCTAGGACTATGCTAGGATTTCTACTCAAATCCAGATCCAAATTTGCAGCCGATTCCAACAATATCAACCATGTGTACCAGGCTTTGCTAAAGAATGAATAATGTGAAAGTCTGCATATTACTCAATAAAAGTCAGGATTAAAAATAGTAGGTTCATTAGAAGGACTTGTGAATACCATGCTGGCATCCAAAAACGTGGACAGATGGGGAAGATGGCTAGGACTCCGCTCCACTTGAAAGAGGAAGACTGAATGAAAGAGGTTAGAGATCAGCCACGTCCTTCTCCAGTCTCCAGGATCAAGGGTTGGCTCAATCTGAAAAGACCAGTAGAGAGCATTTAGCAACTCCTTCCCTTCCCCAGGCCTCTGTCTGGTGCCCTAGACTCTGCTTTGCTCAATGTCAATTTGAATTCCTCTTCCACCCTACCTAAACATTCACATGCAAATGACGTGTTGACAAAGAACCCCAGACCCTGTGAAAAAAGACAGAGCAAGTGGCTTTTGGTATCTCCTCCTGGGAATGGCTATCAGGCTGCTGAGACCTGCCATTAGGTCGGTTGTTGGAGAGTTTTCTTTGCCAAAATACAGCACAATATATAATTTGGAAAAATAATACTTAAAGAATATTTAAAGGCTATTGTTTTTCAAAAAGAACCTATAAACCACCTCTTGCGCAGGTTATGGAGGGAGGATGTGTTCGTCACTGTGCAACAGTCCACACGCTCCTTTAACTTGGCAATTCCAAGGAATAGAGGAAAAAGGCAAGGAAGGAAGGTAGGAAGGAAGGACAGATGGACTTCCCAGGGTACGTACTGGTGACTCCAAAAGGTTCTTTAAAAAAAAAAATCATTTTGTTCTCACTCTAAACAAATGGAAAGTTTCTTGGGACCATACACCCAGAAGCGCAATTTCAATTCCTGGGTACAGAACACTCTAGGAAGGTACAAGGTCCAAAATTATCAAAATAAAAACCTTTTAATTCATTTTAATTGGTTAAATGATAATTTCCACTTAAGGGCAGCAAAAGATGTGCCACAAAATGAAACATTGGATTTCTTTTCAGAATGCCAAAATCAACATTTTGGAACACTGCATTTTACCTCTTTGGCATCAGTTGGGCAGAACAAACTCTAACTTTCCACACTGTTATTGGGCTG
>NW_025803363.1:0-2871 GCF_021613505.1 Equus quagga
CTCTCACTCCCAGGAAACGTCGCCGCCTCACGCGAAAAAAGGGCACGGGAAGGGAGGCGGCAGGGAGCGGGAGCGGATCCCTGGGGCTGAGGACACCTTCGGAGCCCAGGTGCGGGAGCCAGAAACGAGGCAAGGCAGGCTGGTGCATGCCTTCTCCACGTGGAAGAAGGGAGGAAGGATAGTGGCGACACACAGGTGCCCCTGTGGGCTCTCAGAGCTCCCATTTCCTGGCGGGGTGGAGGACAGTAGGGTTAGGGTCTCCTGGCAGACAGCTGCCCAGAGCCCCAAGCCTGGCCCCAGCGAGACGTGCGCATAGCATGCTCTCCAGAAAAGAGCCAAGCCGGGTACATGCCACTGGCGCCTGTCTGGGACACTGTTCCCCATTGTTTGGTTCGCTCCCAGCCTCAGAGGGCGGAGGAAGTGAAATCTGGCTTTCCAGTTGGCACCAGGGTTCTCGCCCCTGCCAGCACACGCCCACGCGCGGAGCCCCGCCTCCCGCCCCGCGCGTCCCAGGCTCCTTCGTCGTGCTCTACCCACACCTGGATGCTTCAGGAAATATCCGAATCGTTCAGTGCGTTTCACCTCCTGGGTGAGCGAGTTGATGCTTGAGCTCGAAAGTGGATCCTTTTCATAGTCCTCCTGCCTCTCGGCACACAGCGGCAGGCGAACATGCACCGCGGCCCGGAGGAGCTAGCTGGAGGCTTGGGGTCGCGGCGGCGCTGGTCCGCGCGGACACACCCTCGCGCACGCACCATCCCGACACCGGGAGCTGCCAAGCCACAGGACATCAGTGGAGACGAGCGCCTGCGGCCACACATGCTGGACAGCCGGGGCGCGGCAGGAGGGTCCCTCCCACGCTCTCTGTCCTCCTCCCTCGCCACCGCCTTGCCTCCACCTCTCCCGCTCCTTTCCCCGCCTCCGCCCTTCGTGCGCGCTGGTGCGCCTCCCTCCGCCTGGGCTCCCTTGCACGGGACGCCCCTGAGCCCGTGACCCCCGGCGGGCGCGCGAAGCCCTCACTCCCACGCGTGGTGAGCAGCAGGAGGAGAAGACAGAGGGACGGCTGGAGCTGGTGGCCTGGGCACCCTGGCAGTGGGCTGCACTGGCGTCACTGCATCAGGCTGGGCCCGGCCGCCTCTTGCTCCAGTGGCCATTGCTCTAGATACTGGTCGCGCTCTTCCCTGCCTGGGCTCCCCTACTCCTCCGTCCCACAGCGCCCTTCTTGGCGCGGCCCCAGGGACATGGCCGCGGGCAGGGATGGAGGGTGATCCCGGCCTACACTCTCGGGGAGGATTCCACCGCGGGAGCGGATTGTTGGACCAGGGGCGAACCCTGGAGAGTGACACAGACCTTGGCAGGGCTACACCAGGAATGTGGCTAATAGCAACAACAATCTTTGTACTCATGGGGATTTTTTTTTTTAAGACTGTATTTTATTTAATGTTAACCAGGAGTCAGTCTCCTCCTCTAGGAATTTCAGAGCTTTCCTTAACGCAATTTCTCGTTTATGCCTCCCAGCAGCTCCCTGTGATCTCTGGTAGAGCTACCTTAGACCCAGCAAGGGGGTCCCTATCCTGCCCCTCCCTCTTTAGGAACCTTCCTCCTGCTCCCCTTTGTGGAGAAATCCAGATGGGCCCCGTCCGGATTTAGACCAATCTGTGGGTACTGGGGACTCTGGAATTCCCTGCCCGCCTCCACGGTGTTGGGGGTAGCGGATCTCCTGCCCCTCTGTCTGCACCAGGGCGGCTCAGTCCCCCTTGTGATGTGTTCATAGGCCCAAGGAGGGGCCAAGACTCGACTCTGGAGGCAGGTGGTCGGAGGTTGGACCTGGGGTCCAGGACGTCCTGGAGTAGAAAGAGAAGGAGGGCCTCTCACCCCGCTGCCCTTCCTGAGCTGAACAGGTCATTATCACGGAGTATTTGTTAGAGGAGGGACTTGTCGCCCTGTTCTCAGCTCTTGCTGCAGCTGCCCAGGGCCCCCTCTCCAGAGGTACACCCTGTCCTGGGGCTGGGGGCGAGGTGGCCCAGCCATTTCACCCAACCTTGGCAAACTCCGAGGGGCCACATATCCTCTGGGACACCCAGTGGGGTCGGCTGAGGCTTGGTGGGGCCTGCACTGCAGTGGGACATCTCCCTCTTCCTGCTCCTGCTCCCTCCCCCTACTGATTACTAATAAATGCCCTGCAGGGCAAACTCAGTCTCAGGATCTGCTTCTGGAGACTCCAAACTGTGACAATTTATCAAGATGGGAGGATAGAGTATATTTTATTTGACAGTTGCTGTCTTGATTCTTACATTTGAATCTTTAGATAATAGTGTGTGAGCCCCCATGGTAGCCTTGCCCTGGGCCTGTGAGGGTTGGGGCCAGGCCTGACAGGGAGGTCAGCATCGAGGCTCTGGGAAGATGTGGATTCGATTCTTGGCCTAGCTATTGGCCAACGCTAGGGGTCCTGGGAAAGTCTCTTCATTTCTTTTCTCAGCTTCCAAGGCGAGCACATCTGAGTTTGTTCTGGCCATCTCACAGGTGGCTGAGAAGCTGGATGAGGCAAGGCCAGTGGAGGGCAGGTTACAGTCTGTGGTCTGTAAAGCCCCATGTGCATAGATGAGCTGGCAGTGATAGGACTGTCCCACTCCAGTGTGAAACTGCAACGGGGGTCGACTCATCTCTCCCACCCCAAGCAGCAGATCTGAGACTGGCCAGAAATCAAAGAAAAGTCAACACCCAACACAGTCCAAGCTTTTTTTTTAAGGTTATATACTTGTCCATCCTTATTATAGCAACGTTTGGCTCCAAAAGAGTCATGTTCAATACCCCAAAATTGTTATGTCACATTTCAAGGAAGCAGAATAAGGACAGTGGGAAAACGAACAGAAT
>NW_025803364.1:0-5121 GCF_021613505.1 Equus quagga
AACAAAATTTGCCAAAGAAGACATCTGAGATATAAATCAATACTAAGCAAAGGATAAATTACTGTAGCCTAACTTGCAAAGCTGTCCCTCATATAACATGTTAACTTTCATTTGGTGCCACATTGACAGAATTTTTAAATGTATTATCTATTTAATGTTCACGACACTGTCTTAAAGGGCAACTTTCCTGGAGTGAAAATCCTGTGCTTGTAACTCAGAACCTTAAGGCTGAGAGAGGCCTTTTTCATTTGCTAGTCCAAGGTGGGAAATGCGGATTAAGAGCAGGAAAATACTTTTCCACTGATAACTCTATTTGGCTGCCTTGTTTGTGGAAGAACATGGAGAAGCTCTTGTTCAGGTCAGAGTTGCCTAATAAAGGAAAAATGATCAAGTACCCTAGGAAAGAAGTCCGAGCTCATAATCCATTGGCTTCATCTACAAGGATGCCCCAAGCAGAAACAGACAAAAAAGGAAGAGCAGCATGATGAAGTTTTGTTCATTCCACATGGTTTCAACCTCCATGTTCATGAACACTATGACTCCCTTATCTGTGTCTCCATACCAGACCCCTCTGCTGACTTTCATTCCTTATTTCCAACTCACTGCTGGGAATTCTCTGCTCAGATACCCTAGAGGCACCTCAACGTGAATACCCAAAATGGGACTCATCATCTCCTCCCCAAGCTGTTTCTCCATTACTCTAGCAGCTCAGGGCCAGCTTCACGGGCAGGTGACCTGTGCATCTGCACAGGCACCGTGTTTAGAAGGGCCCCAACTTAGTTTAACAGTCTGTTGTTGCAATCTTTAATTCTTAACAAGTTTTGAATATTTTCATTTTGTACTGGGCCCCCAAAATTATGTGGCCAGTCCTGTCTCTCCAAGAGTGGCATCGCCATTACTCCTGTCACTGAAACCAACCACCTGGGACTAATCCCCAATTCTCCCTTCCTTCATTTCCATGCCCAATCACGCTGTTTCACGCCCAGAGTTTTGTACCAAGCAAAGGATCACCTTGCGTGGAGTGCCTTTTTTACCTACTTCAGAGAGTTAGCTTCCACTGTCCTTTCATTGTTAATCAAGATTCACCTCTACCAGAGATACTACTGATGCCCTAGTCTGCTACTGACTCCTCTTCTTGGTCCTCCACCTGCATAATCCTGTCCCTAAGTCTCTCATTTTGTCCTTGCGTCACTATCTTGTCTCTCTTCTCCCAACTGACTGAGCCTCTTGATGGCTGATTTTATTTTCTTTTTATCTCTAGTTCCCAGCTCAGTGTTTGGCATATAGAAAATATTTTAAAAATATTTATCGAATAAGATTGCTATTATTTCAAAAAAGTTTACTAATTCACTTTTGAAAAACGTAATTGCTTGATCTGTACAAATGTTCTTCCCTTTTAAAATAAAATTCATTTTCTCCTAAAGCAATCCTCTCATTTCCCTCCTGCACCTTCAGAGAAACTCACCACAGCCAACTGCTCCAGAGCTTATGTTACACCTCGAATGCATTTTTAACCATCCTCCAGGACATAGTCCCTTGGGGTCACTTCTGCAAGTAAGAACAGCTGGCCCCCATGCCTCTGGGAGCTTCCAGACAGTGCTGGCTCATACACAATGAATGGTTTGTGCTGAAGAGTTGCCAGAATTCCTTGGCAATGCCACCAAGATTCCAGGATACAGGAAAGCAAACTGGGAAGCAGAGGGACAAGAAGTCTCTCACTAACCCCAGGCCCCCATTTGCTCTCATGGACCTTCAACAGTCATCAGACTGGCCATCCTAGGAAATCCTGTTTAAAAAACACTCTCTTGATTTGGCTGCAGCAGGGAGTTAAAACGAACCATCCCATCCCCATCATCAGAACCTAGTCAGCATTGGTCATCACCTAATCATTCACTGAACATCTACTGAGGGAAACGCGCTGGGTTAGGTATTGTCAAGGAAGATAAGGGTCAAAAAGTCCCCACATTCAGGAAATTAAGAATATTATTATCAGACAGATAAATTTCACTAACGCCTTACTACTCCAAGTGTGGTCCACAGACCAGCAGCATCAGCATCCCCTGGAAGTTTGTCAGAAATGCCAAATTCCAAGGCCCTCCTCAAGACCTCCTGAATCAGAATTTGCATTTTAACAAGAGCAGAGAAGAGCCACATGAACCCTAGGCCGAGAAGCGCTTACACATCCCTCCCAGGGCTGAATACTGACTCCTTTTAGCTTGAATCGAGTTCAAATCTCAGTTGCAAAACCTGCCATAATGTCTTCTGATCATAATCTCATTTTTTTTTTTCCATCTCTGGACTCCCCATCCGGCTCCCTGATACTTCATAGGAGGAGCGACTTGAATCCTTCATCACACAACGTGGGAACGAGGAGAACACCGTGCTCTCTGCAGAATGCCTATCATGCACACGTGTCAATCTCAGATTCACCATGGGGTAAATTCTGATATTTCCATTCCTGCAATGTTTTTAAGTTGTCCCCAAAAGCGACTTAGAAAAAGAATAACTTAAAAATTCAAGTGACTAACAGACCTGATTCAGGTGGCTTACATTTTAAACACAATACATTGTTGCTGTACATTTTCCACAATCCAGACGGGTCTCAACGTGTGACATGGCTTTATATAATTATTAGAGTTGAAAAACTCAAGATTCAGCTGGAGAGCAAGTACAATGGGCAAATGCTTACTACAGCAGAGCCTGACGTTGTCCTTACTCTTAACGTTGTGACACACACATGCAAGTATACAGTTACTACTAAGAATTCCAAATACACATATATACATTTTCCGTACATATTGGGTGTTTTTAATTTAAGCGGTATCATTTCAAGCACTTGTACCTTGCAATCTTGGAGGCCAAGATGCATGAGAGCTTTATTTCATTTTGTTTTTTAAAAAATTTTACAGGAAGTTTGCTATATTGACAGTCACTGAAATCAGCAATTCTTAAGCTAGTTAGCCGCAAAACTTCTTTACACTATTGAGGACCTATAGAACTCTTATTTGGGTTGTTTATATCAATATCTGCTGAGAATATTTTTACATACTCAATTTTTCAATCAAATAAAAATAATAAGAAATCCACTGCACATTAACATAAATTACATATTTTTATGAAAAATATATTTTACTTAGAAAATAATAACTAATTTAGTGAGAAAGGTAGCATTGTTTTACATGTTTTCAAATATCTTTTATGTCTGGCTCAAGAGAAGACAGCTGGATTCTCACATCAATTTCTTTATTCAACGTGTTGCCATATCACCTATCACACAGCCTCTGGACGACTCCACTGTACACTTGTGAGAGAACGAGAGTGGAAAGGCAAACAACATCTCAACAAGGGTGACAATACAATTCAAGGAGAAAAAATAGTTTTTTCAAGAAATGGCTCTGGGACAACTGTATGTCCACATGCAAAAGAATGAAGTTGGATACCTGCTTTACACCCTACACAAAAATTAACTCAGAGTTGATCCAAGATGGGGAGTTGCTGTGTGATGTAATTTATATTAAGAAATATACATTTTGTTTTCCTCCCGGTTTCTGACAAAGAGCTCCTAAAACTCAGAATTTCCTAAGAAGTGAGAGCAATAAGGGTGTCTTCTGTTATGTTAAAGAGGTGGCTTTTGGGAAGCACCTAAGGATGGGGGCTGGTTGCCAGGGAAACCAATCAGGTGACTAGAGGATTGGAATTCTTAGTGCCACCCCCTGAGCTGGGGGGTTAAGGACTGGTGATTGAGTTCAATCATCAAGGACTAATGATTTAATCAATCACGACTGTGTAATGAAGCCTCCATAAAAACCCAAAAGGATGGGGTTCAAAGAGCTCCTGGTTGGTGAACACATGGACATGTGGGGAGAGTGGCGTGCTCCTACAGGACATGGAAGCTATGTGCCCTTTCCCCATACCTTGCCCTATGTAGCTCTTCCATAGGGCTGTTTCTGAGTGGTACCCTTTTAGGATAAACTGGTGATCTAGTAAGCAGGATGTTTCTCTGAGTTCTGAGAGCCAGTCAAGCAAATTAATCAAACCCAAGAATGAGGTCATGGGAACCTCCAATCTGTAGGCAGTGAGTCAGAAGCCCAGGTGACAACCTGGACTTGGGACTGTCACCTGAAGGGGAGGGCAGTCTTGTGGGCCTGAGCCCTTAACCTGTGGGTTCTGATGCCATCTCCAGGTAGACAGTGTCAGAATTGAGTTGAATTGTAGGTGCAGCTGATGTGGATTAAGGCTGCCCCAGCTAGAGAAGCCCAAGGTGACCTGGCCTACATGCCAAACTATACGACCCAGTGGACTTTTTTTATGGTATGAATTAGGACCGCCCCAGGGAGAGAAGCCCAGGGCATCCTTACCTACATGCCGATCTATATGGCCAGATTCGTATCTAAAGTTATATGACCGCACAATAACCAGACCCCATCTGCACTGAAATCACTTAATGACTTTTTACATCATCTTTTCTTTTCTCCAGTAAAAATAAGTCACGTACCCATGCCTTATAAAATTAGCCCTAACCCTCAACTCAGGGCAGCAGCAGGAGCTCTGACTGCCTGTGGGTCCTGTCCCCATGCACCAGCTCTGCCTGCCCATGGGCCCTGTCCCCATGCCAGCGGGGGCAGCAGAAGCGGCAGCAGCAGAAGCTCTGACTGCCCATGGGTCCTGTCCCCATGCTATTCTCTAAATAAAAGAGCACTACTGCCAGATCTTGAGAGTCTAAGAAATCTTTCTTTTGACTCCTCGGCTCACCGACCCCGCATCACAGCTGGTGTCAGAGAATTGTTGTATGTGTGGGGAAACCCCCTCATACAGTGGAATTGGTACCAGAACACTCTTAGGCTGTTAATGGGTACAGGTGTATTTGGGAGATGATGAAAATGTTTCAGAATTAGACAGTGGTGATGGTTGTGCAGCCTTGTGAATATACAAAAATCCACTCAATTGTACATTTTAAAATGGTGAGTTTATCATATGTCAATTACATATTAACACAACAATGATTCAAAGATCTGAATAGAAGAGCTAAAACTATAAAATTGATATAAGAAAACATAGGCATAAGTCCTCATGACCTTGGATTAGGCCATAGTTTCTTAGCTATGACATCCAAAACATAAG
>NW_025803365.1:0-3888 GCF_021613505.1 Equus quagga
GGGCTGGCACAATTTATTGTTTCCCAGAACACCAGACAACAAATACATGTCCTTTGGGGATGGCTTATCTATTCTAAGACTTAGTCCGGAAAGGGGAAAAAGTCAGGGGCACTCCCACCAAGTGAGTCTGGACAGGGCAGACAGAGGGCTGAGAGAGCAGAGAACTCCACAGCCCACTGCCTGCTCTTGCCCCTCATTATGGCCATGTTCAGGATGGGTTAAAGCACTTGTACATGCACTTTAGGACTTAAAGCAAAGAGCACAATCACTCTCTCTGGGTCACAGGACAGTACACGGCAAACGTTTGTGTGCAACCCTGTGGCAGCAGGAAAACTGCCCACGCTGCTAATCCTTTCATTAAAGATTAAGCAGTGCTCAGCTCAGAATGAAATCAAGATCCTCCAGAACATTCAGTGGGCAAAGAGCTCTGCATTTAGAAGACAGCTCAATCGTGGAGCTTCAAGCCTTGGAGAAGGTGAGAAGAGGAATTCCCAGAGATAAATAAGTAAATAGATTCAAGAGTCAGAAGCTAACATGCTGAGCCCTGACATGACTCTTCCAGATTGTGCGCACCGAGTGGGTCATGGCAGCGGGCACACACCAGCCTACATATACACGCACCGAAAGTGCACACATGCGCGCACACGACCACACAAACACACACGCCCTAGCAGCTCACACCAGATCTCCTGCAAGCACAAAGGCACTTACTACCCGAGGATGGGACTGTCAGAAAAACTGCCTTCACCCAAACAACTCTCCCTTCTCCAGCTTGGCGAGAGCCAACGTCCACCAACAATCCAAGGGGCGTTTTTTCCCAGACACCCAGGTCCCGCAGGGTCCCTCCCTGCCCGCCTCACAGCCCTTTTCCTTTGTCTGAAACAGATTTCACAGGCTTCCTTCTGAGGTAGCTCCAGTTCCGCGCAGCGCGTGCCCGTACCTCAAGGCTGAAGCTCTGGGCAGCCTGGCGTCTCTCACTCCCAGGAAACGTAGCCGCCGCCCCACGCGAAGAAAGGGCACGGGAAGGGAGGCGGCAGGGAGCGGGAGCGGGAGCGGGTCCCTGGGGCTGAGGGCACCTTCAGAGCCCAGGTGCGGGAGAGAGAAATGAGGCAACCCAGGCTGATGCATGCCTCCTCCACGTGGTAGAAGAGAGGAAGGATAGTGGTGACATGCAGGTGCCCCTGTGGGCTCTCAGAGCTCCCATTTCCTGGCGCGGTGGGGGACAGCAGTGTTAGGGTCTCCCAGGAGACAGCTGCCCCGCGCCCCAAGCCTGGGCGCAGCGAGACGTGCGCATTGCATGCACTCCGGGAAAGAGCCAAGACTGGTACATGCGACTGGCGCCTGCCTGGGACACTATTCCCCATTGTTTGGTTGGCGCCCAACCTCAGAGGGCGGAGGAAGTGAAATCTGGCTTTCCAGTAGGCACCAGGGTGGGGTCCTCGCCCCTGCCAGCACACGCCCACCCGCGGAGCCCCACCCCCAGCCCCGCCCTGTGAGTCCCAGCCTCCTTTGTCCCGCGCTGCCCACACCTGGATGCGTCAGGAAATATCCGAGTCGTTCGCTGCCTTTCACCTCTTGGGTGAGCGATTTGACGCTGGAGCACGAAAGTGGATCATTTTCATGGTCCTCCTGCCTCTCGGCACACAGTTGCAGGAGGCGAACGTACACCGCGGCCCAGAGGAGCGAGCCGGTGGCTCGGGGCCGGGGCGGCGCTTGTCCGCGCGAACACACACCCTGGTGGACGCACCGTCCCGGACACCCGGAGCGGCTCAGCCACAGGACAACAGTGGAGATGGGCGCCTGTGGCCACACCTGCTGGACAGCCTGGGCGCGGCAGGCGGGTCCCTCCCTCGCTCTCCCTCCTCCCTCGCCTCCGCCTCGCCTGCTCCTTCCCCCTCCTCCGCCCGTCGCGCGCGCTCATGCGCCTCCCTCTGGCTGGGTTCCCTTGCCCAGGAGGCCCTGAGCCCGAGACCCCCGGCGGGCCCGCGACGCCTTCACTCCCACGCGTGCAGAGCAGCGGGAGGAGAAGACGGAGGGACGGCTGGCGCTGGTGGCCTGGGTGCCCCGGCAGTGGGCTGCTCCAGCGTCGCTGCATCAGGCTGGGCCTGGCCGCCTCCTGCTTCCGCCGGGATTGCTCTAGGTCCTGGTCGCCCTTGTCCCTGCCTGGGCTCCCCTACTCATCCAACAGCGCCCTGCTAGACTAGGCCCCAGGGACCTGGCCACGGGCGGGGGTGGAGGGTGATCCTGGCCTACACTCCCGGGATTATTCCACCGCAGGAGAGGATTGTTGGACCAGGGGCGAACCCTGGAGAGGGACAGGAGGCCTTGGCAGGGCTACACCAGGAATGTGGCTAATAGCAACAACAATCTTGTACTCATGGGGATTTTTTTAAGCCTGTATTTTATTTTATATTAACCGGGAGTCAGTCTCCTGCTCTAAGAATTTCAGAGCCTCCCTTACGCAACTTCTCGTTTATGTCTTCTGACATCTCCCTGTGATCTTTGGTAGCAGTACCTTAGACCCAGCAAGAGGGTTCCTCTCCTGCCCCTCCCTCTTTAGGAACCTTCCTCCTGCTCCCCTTGTGGAGGAATCCAGATGGGCCCCATCTGGATTTAGATCAATCTGTGGGTACTGGGGACTCTGGAATTCCCTGCCCGCCTCCACGGTGTTGGGGGTAGCGGATCTCCTGCCCCTCTGTCTGCCCCAGGGCGGCTCAGTCCCCCGTGTGATGTGTTCATAGGCCCAAGGAGGGGCCAAGACTCAACTCTCGAGGCAGGTGGTCAGAGATTGGACATGGGGGCCAGGACTTCCTGGAGTAGAAAGAAAAGGAGGGCCTCTCACCCCGCTACCCTTCCTGAGCTGAACAGGTTATTATCACGGAGTATTTGTTGGAGGAGAGACTTGTCGCCCTGTTCTCAGCTCTTGCTGCAGCTGCCCAGGGCCCCCTCTCCAGAGATACACCCTGTCCTGGGGCTGGGGGCGGGGTGGCCCAGCCATTTCACCCAACCTTGGCAAACTCCGAGGGGCCACATATGCCCTGGGACACTCGGTGGGGTCGGCTGAGGCTTGGTGGGGCCTGCACTGCAGTGGGACATCTCCCTCTGCCTGCTCCTGCTTTCACTCCCTGCTGATTACTAATAAATACCCTACAGGCCAAACTCAGTCTCAGGATCTGCTTCTGGAGACTCCAAACTGTGACAATTTACCAAGATGGGAGGATAGAGTATATTTTATTTGACACTTGATGTGTTGATTGTTGCATTTAAATCTTTAGATAATAGTGTGTGAGCCCCCATGTGTAGCCTTGCCCTGGGCTTTTGAGGGTTAGGGCCAGGCCTGACAGGGAGGTCAGCATGGAGGCTCTGGGAAGATGTGGATTTGATTCTTGGCCCAGCTGTTGGCCAACCCTAGGGGTCCTGGGAAAGTCTCTTCATTTCTTTTCTCAGCTTCTAAGGCAAGCACATCTGTGTTTGTTCTGGCCATCTCACAGGTGGCTGAGAAGCTGGATGAGGCAAGGCCAGTGGAGGGCAGGTTACAGCCTGTGGTCTGTAAAGCCCCATGTGCATAGATGAGCTGGCAGTGATAGGACTGTCCCACTCCAGTGTGAAACTGCAGCGGGGGTCGACTCATCTCTCCCACCCCAAGCAGCAGATCTGAGATTGCCTAGAGATCAAAGAAAAGTCACCACCCGACACAGTCCAAGCTTTTCTTTAAGGTTATATACTTGTCCATCCTTGTTATAGCGACCTTTGGCTCCACAAGAGTCATGTTCAATACCCGAAAATCGTTATCTCACATTTCAAGGAAGCAGAATGAGGATGGTGGGAAAACGAACAGAACGAAGATCACCCAAAGTGGGACTGCAAGGCACAGAAGTTTGAGGAAAT
>NW_025803366.1:0-1245 GCF_021613505.1 Equus quagga
GGAGGAAGCGAGGGTATGACTGCTAAAGGGCTCAGGGTTTCTTTCGGGGATGATGAAAGTTCTAAAATTGATTGTGGTGATGCTCACACAATTCTGCGAATATATTAAATTTACACACTTTGAGTACGTGCGTGAATTTTACAGTATGTGAATCATATCTCAATAAAACTGTTACCCAATAAAAGCAAACAACATCTTTGTACTATTTTGAAATTACTGTGAACCTCATAGATGCCCTGAAAGGATCTCAGGGACTTCCAGGGGTCCTGGAACACACCTTGAGAACCACTGACCCAGACAAAGCGACTACACTAGCTATTGGAGGTCATCTTCCTAGAAGTCATTGCCCCCTTCCCCTTCCTCCTTCTGGAAAGAGGCCTGGGTTTTTGGTATTGACCCCTCCCCCATGCAGAACACCACCAGGAGGGAAGTTAGACCCACCCTGAGTCCCAGGGTCAGGCTCTGGTCACCTTAAGCTAATAGGCACATTCCCTTCCACTGATGACAGTCACTGGTGCAGGGTTGGGCATGTGGCCTAGGAGGTCTGATCAGAGTGACTGCAGGACTTTTGCTTGGAATGCTGAGTCGGAAGAGGTTTCTCTCTTCCTCTGGAGGGGACCCTATGAAAACGTGAGAATTGGAACTACTACAACCATCCCAACAGCAGTCCGAGGATAAAGCCGTCACAAAAGGCAGGACGGTCCTTGAACTAAGTCCTTAACTCAGGACTTCCGGATATATGAGCCAGTAAATGTCCTTAATGTCAAAGTCAGTTTGAGTTAGAGTTTGCTAGATGAGTGAAAGCATCCAGCTATATACTGTCCAACCAATGTGGAGCTAACAGGATTGCATTTTCCTCACAGTCAATGCACTCTGCCATTGCTTTGAGGACGTTAAGACATAAGATCTTAGCAGACCATTGAAATAACATTACTTTTTTTCAGAATATATTTAATACAAAGAGTTGGCCCATGTAATCTAGGCCTAAAAACGTCAGAGCTGGGCCACAGTATTTAACAAACTGTCTCTCCCCTCTGTTCCTTTTGTGTCTGATTTTCAGTGGACCCTGAATGGCATTCTAGATGAGTTTGATAAAGAAAAGTGTGGGATTGTCCTTTTAGCAGAAAAGCTGTAGCTGGGGCCGGCCCCACGGCCAAGTGGTTGGGTTCCCGTGCTCCACTTAGGCGGCCCAGGGTTCGGATCCTGGGCGGGGACATGGCACTGCTCATTAGGCCATGTTGAGGC
>NW_025803367.1:0-1013 GCF_021613505.1 Equus quagga
CACAATTTATTGTTTCCCAGAACACCAGACAACAAATACACGTCCTTTGGGGACGGCTTATCTATTCTAAGCAAGACATAGTCCAGAAAGGGGAAAAAGTCAGGGGCGTTCCCACCAAGTGAGGCTGGACAGGGCAGACAGAGGGCTGAGAGAGCAGAGGAGAACTCCACAGCCCACTGCCTGCTCTTGCCCCTCATTATCGCCATGTTCAGGATGGGTTAAAGGACTTGTACATGCACTTTAGGACTTAAAGCAAAGAGCACGATCCCTCTCTCTGGATCACAGGACAGTACACGGCAAACGTTTCTTCACAACCCTGTGGCAGCAGGAAAACTGCCCACGCTGCTAATCCTTTCATTAAGGATTAAGCAGTGCTTAGCTCAGAATGAAATCAAGATCCTCCAGAACATTCAGTGGGCAGGGAGCCCTGCATTTAAAAGACAGCTCAATCCTGGAGCTTCAAGCCTTGGAGTAGGTGAGAAGAGGAATTCCCAGAGATAAGTAAAGAAATTCGAGTCAGAAGCTAATATGCTGAGCCCTGACATGACTCTTCCAGATTGTGGGCACCGAGTGGGTCATGGCAGCTGGCACACACCAGCCTACGTATACACGCACCGAAAGTGCACACATGCGCCTACACGCCCACACAAACACACACGCCCTAGCAGCTCACACCAGATCTCCTGCAAGCACAAAGGCACTTTCTACCCTAGGATGGGGCTGTCAGCAAAACTGCCCTCGCCCAAACAGCTCTCCCTTCTCCAGCTTGGGCGAGAGCGAACGTCCACCAACAATCCAAGGGGCGTTTTTTCTCCGGGACCCAGGTCCCGCAGGGTCCCTCCCTGCCCACCTCACAGCCCTTTTCCTTTGTCTGAAACAGATTTCACAGAATTCCTTCTGAGGTAGCTCCAGTTCCGCGCAGCGCGTGTCCGTCCCTCAACGCTGGAGCTCCGGGCAGCCTGGCCGCTCTCACTCCCAGGAAACGTCGCCGCCTCACGCGAAAAAAGGGCACG
>NW_025803368.1:0-4912 GCF_021613505.1 Equus quagga
CTTATGTTTTGGATGTCATAGCTAAGAAACTATGGCCTAATCCAAGGGCATGAGGAATTATGCCTATGTTTTCTTATATCAGTTTTATAGTTTTAGCTCTTCTTTTCAGATCTTTGATTCATTGTTGTGTTAATATGTAATTGACATACGATAAACTCACCATTTTAAAATGTACAATTGAGTGGATTTTTGTATATTCACAAGGCTGCGCAACCATCACCACCATCTAATTCTGAAACATTTTCATCATCTCCCAAATAAACCTGTGCCCATTAACAGCCTAAGAGGGTTCTGTACCAATTCCACTGTATGAGGGGGTTTCCCCACACATGCAACAATTCTCTGACACCAGCTGCACCTACAATTCAACTCAGTTCTGACACTGTCTACCTGGAGATAGCATCAAAACCCACAGGTTAAGGGCTCAGGCCCACAAGACTGCCCTCCCCTTCAGGTGACAGTCCCAAGTCCAGGTTGTCACCTGGGCTTCTGACCCACTGGCTATAGATTGGAGGTTCCCATGACCTCATGTGTGGGTTTGATTAATTTGCTTGACTGGCTCACAGAACTCAGAGAAACAGCCTGCTTACTAGATCACCAGTTTATCCTAAAAGGGTACAACTCAGGAACAGCCCTATGGAAGAGCTACATAGGGCAAAGTATAGGAAAAGGGCACATAGCTTCCCTGTCCTCTAGGGGCACGCCACTCTCCCCAGATGTCCATGTGTTCACCAACCAGGAGCTCTTTGAACCCCATCCTTTTGGGTTTTTATGGAGGCTTCATTACACAGTTGTGATTGATTAAATCATTAGTCCTTGGTGGTTGAACTCAATCACCAGTCCCTAACCCCCCAGCTCAGGGGGTGGCACTGAGAATTCCAATCCTCTAGTCACCTGATTGGTTCCCCTGGAAACCAGCCCCAATCCTTAGGTGCTTTCCAAAAGCCACCTCATTAACATAACAGAAGACACCCTTATTGCTCTCACTTCTTAGGAAATTCTGAGTTTTAGGAGCTCTTTGTCAGAAACTGGAAGGAAAACAAAATGTATATTTCTTAACATAAATTACATCACAAAGCCACTCCGCATCTTGGGTCCACTTTGAGTTAATTTTTGTGTAGGGTGTAAAGCAGGTATCCAACTTTCTTCTTTTGCATGTGGACATCCAGTTGTCCCAGAGCCATTTCTTGAAAAAACTATTTTTTCTCCATTGAATTGTCTTGTCACACTTGTTGAGATATTGTTTGCCTTTCCACTCTCATTCTCTCACAAGTGTACAGTGGAGTCTTCCAGAGGCTGTGTGATAGGTGATATGGCAACACATTGAATAAAGAAACTGATGTGAGAATCCAGCTATCTTCTCTTGAGCCAGACATAAAAGATATTTGAAAAAATGTAAAACAATGCTACTTTTCTCACTAAATTAGTTATTATTTTGTAAGTAAAATATATTTTTCATACAAATATGTAATTTATGTTAATGTGCAGTGGATTTCTTATTATTTTTATTTGATTGAAAAATTGAGTATGTAAAAATATTCTCAGCAGATATTGATATAGACAACCCAAATAAGAGTTCTGTAGGTCCTCAATAGTGTAAAGAAGTTTTGAGGCTAACTAGCTTAAGAATTGCTGATTTCAGTGACTGTCAGTATAGCAAACTTCCTGTAAAATTTTTAAAAAAGCAAAATGAAATAAAGCTCTCATGCATCCTGGCCTCCAAGATTGCAAGGTACAAGAGCTTGAAATGATAGCACTTAAATTAAAAACACCCAATATGTATGGAAAATATATATATGTGTATTTGGAATTCTTAGTAGTAACTATATACTTGCATGTGTGTGTGTTTGTGTGTGTCACAATGTTAAGAGTAAGGACAAGGTCAGCCTCTGCTGTAGTAAGCATTTCCCCATTGTACTTGTTCTCCAGCTGAATCTTGAGTTTTTCAATTCTAATAATTAGATAAAGCCATGTCACACGTTGAGACCCATCTTGATTGTGGAAAATGTACAGCAAAAATGTACTGTGTTTAAAATGTAAGCCACCTGATTCAGGTCTGTTAGTCACTTGAATTTTTAAGTTATTCTTTTTTCTAAGTAGCTTTTGGGGACAACTTAGAAACATTGCAGGAATGGAAATATCAGAATTTGCCCCATGGAGAATCTAATATGAGATTGACATGCCTGCATGATAGGCATTCTGTAGAGAGCACAGTGTTCTCCTAGTTCCCACTGTGTGTGATGAAGGATTCAAGTCGCTCCTCCTATGAAGTATCAGAGAGCCGGATGGGGAGTCCAGAGATGGAAAAAAATGAGATTATGATCAGAAGACGTTATGGCAGGTTTTGCAACTGAGATTGGAACTCCATTCAAGCTAAAAGGAGTCAGTATTCAGCCCTGTGAGGGATGTGTAAGCGCTTCTCGGCCTAGGGTGTTCATGTGGCTCTTCTGTGCTCTTGGCAAAATGCAGATATGATTCAGGAGGTCTTGAGGAGGGCCTTGGAATTTGGCACTTCTGACAAACTTCCAGGGAATGCTTATGCTGCTGGTCTGTGGACCACACTTGGAGTAGTATGGCATTAGTGAAATTTATCTGTCTCATAATAATATTCTTAATTTCCTGAATGTGGAGACTTTTTGGCCCTCGTCTCCCTTGATAATACCTCACCCAGCGCGTTTCCCTCAGTAGATGTTCAGTGAATGATGAGGTGATGATCAATGCTGACTAGCTTCTGATGAGGGGGATGGGATGGTTCCTTTTAACTCCCTGCTGCAGCCAAATCAAGAGATTGTTTTTTAAATAGGATTTCCCAGGATGTCCAGTCTGATGACTGTTGAACGTCCATGAGAGCAAATGGGGGCCTGGGGTTAGTGAGAGACTTCTTGTCCCTCTGCTTCCCAGTTTGCTTTCCTGTATCCTGGACTCTTGTGGCATTGCCAAGGAATTCTGGCAACTTTTCAGCACAAAACCATTCATTGTGTATGAGCCAGCACTGTCTGGAAGCTCCCAATGGCATAGAGGGCCAGCTGTTCTTACTTGAAGAAGTGACCCCAAGGGACTATGTCCTGGAGGACGGTTAAACAATGCATTTGAGGTCTAACATAAGCTCTGGAGCAGTTGGCTGTGGTGAGTTTCTCTGAAGGTGCAGGAGGGAAATGAGAGGATTGCTTTAGGAGAAAATGAATTTTATTTTAAAAGGGAAGAACATTTGTACAGATCAAGCAATTACGTTTTTCAAAAGTGAATTAGTAAACTTTTTTGAAATAATAGCAATCTTATTTGATAAATATTTTTAAAATATTTTCTATATGCCAAACACTGAGCTGGGAACTAGAGATAAAAAGAAAATAAAATCAGCCATCAAGAGGCTCACAGTCAGTTGGGAGAAGAGAGACAAGATAGTGACGCAAGGACAAAATGTAGGGACAGGTCTGTGCAGGTGGAGGACCAAGAGGAAGAGTCAGTAGCAGACTGGGGCATCAGTAGTATCTCTGGTAGAGGTGAATCTTGATTAACAATGAAAGGACAGTGGAAGCTAACTCTCTGAAGTAGGTAAAAAAGGCACTCCACGCAAGGTGATCCTTTGCTTGGTACAAAACTCTGGGCGTGAAACAGCGTGATTGGGCATGGAAATGAAGGAAGGGAGAATTGGGGATTAGTCCCAGGTGGTTGGTTTCAGTGACAGGAGTAATGGCGATGCCACTCTTGGAGAGACAGGACTGGCCACATAATTTTGGGAGCCCAGTGCAAAATGAAAATATTCAAAACTTACTAAGAATTAAAGATTGCAACAGCAGACTGTTAAACTAAGTATGGGGCCCTTCTAAACATGGTGCCTGTGCAGATGCACAGGTCACCCGCCCATGAAGCTGGCCCTGAGCAGCTAGAGTAAAGGAGAAGCAGCTTGGGCAGGAGATGATAAGTCCCATTTTGGGCATTCACGTTGAGGTGCCTCTAGGGTATCTGAGCAGAGAATTCCCAGCAGACAGTTGGAAAAGGAATGAAAGTCAGCATAGCGGTCTGGTATGGAGACACAGATAAGGGAGTCGTCAGTGTTCATGAACATGGAGGTCGAAACCATGTGGAATGAACAAAACTTCATCATGCTGCTCTTCCTTTTTTGTCTGTTTTTGCTTGGGGCATTCTTGTAGATGAAGCCAAGGGATTATGAGCTCTGGACTTCTTTCCAAGTGTGCTTGATCATTTTTCCTTTATTAGGCAACTCTGACCTGAACAAGAGCTTCTCCATTTTCTTCCGCAAACAAGGCAGCCAAATAGAGTTATCAGTGGAAAAGCATTTTCCTGCTCTTAATCCTCATTTCCCAGCTTGGACTAGCAAATGAAAAAGGCCTCTCTCAGCTTTAAGGTTCTGAGTTACAAGCACAGGATTTTCACTCTAGGAAAGTTGCCCTTTAAGACAGTGTTGTGAACATTAAATAGATAATACATTTAAAAATTCTGTCAATGTGGCACCAAATGAAAGTTAACATGTTATATGAGGGACAGCTTTGCAAGTTAGGCTGCAGTAATTTATCCTTTGCTTAGTATTGATTTATTTCTCAGATGTCTTCTTTGGCAAATTTTGTTTTCTATTTGCTTTCCAGGGGGTTATTGTGAATATTAATTATAATAAATCCAAATTCTGTAAAGTCGCTCCAAGAAATAATCTAGTATTAGTAACGTAATGACCTGGATCTTAGATATAGAGCAATAGAGTTTTGTTTGAATATATCTATATACTAAGATAAGGTTTGGAATATGGTCATTCTGTAGCAGGGGAATGCAATTAGCGTGTTAACAGATCAGCATTTGGTTTATTATCTGTCACCTCAGAAGCATAATTTGTTGCTTTAAGGCACTAGGCTTTGGTGGTAAATGTTGGTCTGAAAAGGACTTACTGAACCAGGGTCTT
>NW_025803369.1:0-4912 GCF_021613505.1 Equus quagga
AAGACCCTGGTTCAGTAAGTCCTTTTCAGACCAACATTTACCACCAAAGCCTAGTGCCTTAAAGCAACAAATTATGCTTCTGAGGTGACAGATAATAAACCAAATGCTGATCTGTTAACACGCTAATTGCATTCCCCTGCTACAGAATGACCATATTCCAAACCTTATCTTAGTATATAGATATATTCAAACAAAACTCTATTGCTCTATATCTAAGATCCAGGTCATTACGTTACTAATACTAGATTATTTCTTGGAGCGACTTTACAGAATTTGGATTTATTATAATTAATATTCACAATAACCCCCTGGAAAGCAAATAGAAAACAAAATTTGCCAAAGAAGACATCTGAGAAATAAATCAATACTAAGCAAAGGATAAATTACTGCAGCCTAACTTGCAAAGCTGTCCCTCATATAACATGTTAACTTTCATTTGGTGCCACATTGACAGAATTTTTAAATGTATTATCTATTTAATGTTCACAACACTGTCTTAAAGGGCAACTTTCCTAGAGTGAAAATCCTGTGCTTGTAACTCAGAACCTTAAAGCTGAGAGAGGCCTTTTTCATTTGCTAGTCCAAGCTGGGAAATGAGGATTAAGAGCAGGAAAATGCTTTTCCACTGATAACTCTATTTGGCTGCCTTGTTTGCGGAAGAAAATGGAGAAGCTCTTGTTCAGGTCAGAGTTGCCTAATAAAGGAAAAATGATCAAGCACACTTGGAAAGAAGTCCAGAGCTCATAATCCCTTGGCTTCATCTACAAGAATGCCCCAAGCAAAAACAGACAAAAAAGGAAGAGCAGCATGATGAAGTTTTGTTCATTCCACATGGTTTCGACCTCCATGTTCATGAACACTGACGACTCCCTTATCTGTGTCTCCATACCAGACCGCTATGCTGACTTTCATTCCTTTTCCAACTGTCTGCTGGGAATTCTCTGCTCAGATACCCTAGAGGCACCTCAACGTGAATGCCCAAAATGGGACTTATCATCTCCTGCCCAAGCTGCTTCTCCTTTACTCTAGCTGCTCAGGGCCAGCTTCATGGGCGGGTGACCTGTGCATCTGCACAGGCACCATGTTTAGAAGGGCCCCATACTTAGTTTAACAGTCTGCTGTTGCAATCTTTAATTCTTAGTAAGTTTTGAATATTTTCATTTTGCACTGGGCTCCCAAAATTATGTGGCCAGTCCTGTCTCTCCAAGAGTGGCATCGCCATTACTCCTGTCACTGAAACCAACCACCTGGGACTAATCCCCAATTCTCCCTTCCTTCATTTCCATGCCCAATCACGCTGTTTCACGCCCAGAGTTTTGTACCAAGCAAAGGATCACCTTGCGTGGAGTGCCTTTTTTACCTACTTCAGAGAGTTAGCTTCCACTGTCCTTTCATTGTTAATCAAGATTCACCTCTACCAGAGATACTACTGATGCCCCAGTCTGCTACTGACTCTTCCTCTTGGTCCTCCACCTGCACAGACCTGTCCCTACATTTTGTCCTTGCGTCACTATCTTGTCTCTCTTCTCCCAACTGACTGTGAGCCTCTTGATGGCTGATTTTATTTTCTTTTTATCTCTAGTTCCCAGCTCAGTGTTTGGCATATAGAAAATATTTTAAAAATATTTATCAAATAAGATTGCTATTATTTCAAAAAAGTTTACTAATTCACTTTTGAAAAACGTAATTGCTTGATCTGTACAAATGTTCTTCCCTTTTAAAATAAAATTCATTTTCTCCTAAAGCAATCCTCTCATTTCCCTCCTGCACCTTCAGAGAAACTCACCACAGCCAACTGCTCCAGAGCTTATGTTAGACCTCAAATGCATTGTTTAACCGTCCTCCAGGACATAGTCCCTTGGGGTCACTTCTTCAAGTAAGAACAGCTGGCCCTCTATGCCATTGGGAGCTTCCAGACAGTGCTGGCTCATACACAATGAATGGTTTTGTGCTGAAAAGTTGCCAGAATTCCTTGGCAATGCCACAAGAGTCCAGGATACAGGAAAGCAAACTGGGAAGCAGAGGGACAAGAAGTCTCTCACTAACCCCAGGCCCCCATTTGCTCTCATGGACGTTCAACAGTCATCAGACTGGACATCCTGGGAAATCCTATTTAAAAAACAATCTCTTGATTTGGCTGCAGCAGGGAGTTAAAAGGAACCATCCCATCCCCCTCATCAGAAGCTAGTCAGCATTGATCATCACCTCATCATTCACTGAACATCTACTGAGGGAAACGCGCTGGGTGAGGTATTATCAAGGGAGACGAGGGCCAAAAAGTCTCCACATTCAGGAAATTAAGAATATTATTATGAGACAGATAAATTTCACTAATGCCATACTACTCCAAGTGTGGTCCACAGACCAGCAGCATAAGCATTCCCTGGAAGTTTGTCAGAAGTGCCAAATTCCAAGGCCCTCCTCAAGACCTCCTGAATCATATCTGCATTTTGCCAAGAGCACAGAAGAGCCACATGAACACCCTAGGCCGAGAAGCGCTTACACATCCCTCACAGGGCTGAATACTGACTCCTTTTAGCTTGAATGGAGTTCCAATCTCAGTTGCAAAACCTGCCATAACGTCTTCTGATCATAATCTCATTTTTTTCCATCTCTGGACTCCCCATCCGGCTCTCTGATACTTCATAGGAGGAGCGACTTGAATCCTTCATCACACACAGTGGGAACTAGGAGAACACTGTGCTCTCTACAGAATGCCTATCATGCAGGCATGTCAATCTCATATTAGATTCTCCATGGGGCAAATTCTGATATTTCCATTCCTGCAATGTTTCTAAGTTGTCCCCAAAAGCTACTTAGAAAAAAGAATAACTTAAAAATTCAAGTGACTAACAGACCTGAATCAGGTGGCTTACATTTTAAACACAGTACATTTTTGCTGTACATTTTCCACAATCAAGATGGGTCTCAACGTGTGACATGGCTTTATCTAATTATTAGAATTGAAAAACTCAAGATTCAGCTGGAGAACAAGTACAATGGGGAAATGCTTACTACAGCAGAGGCTGACCTTGTCCTTACTCTTAACATTGTGACACACACAAACACACACACATGCAAGTATATAGTTACTACTAAGAATTCCAAATACACATATATATATTTTCCATACATATTGGGTGTTTTTAATTTAAGTGCTATCATTTCAAGCTCTTGTACCTTGCAATCTTGGAGGCCAGGATGCATGAGAGCTTTATTTCATTTTGCTTTTTTAAAAATTTTACAGGAAGTTTGCTATACTGACAGTCACTGAAATCAGCAATTCTTAAGCTAGTTAGCCTCAAAACTTCTTTACACTATTGAGGACCTACAGAACTCTTATTTGGGTTGTCTATATCAATATCTGCTGAGAATATTTTTACATACTCAATTTTTCAATCAAATAAAAATAATAAGAAATCCACTGCACATTAACATAAATTACATATTTGTATGAAAAATATATTTTACTTACAAAATAATAACTAATTTAGTGAGAAAAGTAGCATTGTTTTACATTTTTTCAAATATCTTTTATGTCTGGCTCAAGAGAAGATAGCTGGATTCTCACATCAGTTTCTTTATTCAATGTGTTGCCATATCACCTATCACACAGCCTCTGGAAGACTCCACTGTACACTTGTGAGAGAATGAGAGTGGAAAGGCAAACAATATCTCAACAAGTGTGACAAGACAATTCAATGGAGAAAAAATAGTTTTTTCAAGAAATGGCTCTGGGACAACTGGATGTCCACATGCAAAAGAAGAAAGTTGGATACCTGCTTTACACCCTACACAAAAATTAACTCAAAGTGGACCCAAGATGCGGAGTGGCTTTGTGATGTAATTTATGTTAAGAAATATACATTTTGTTTTCCTTCCAGTTTCTGACAAAGAGCTCCTAAAACTCAGAATTTCCTAAGAAGTGAGAGCAATAAGGGTGTCTTCTGTTATGTTAATGAGGTGGCTTTTGGAAAGCACCTAAGGATTGGGGCTGGTTTCCAGGGGAACCAATCAGGTGACTAGAGGATTGGAATTCTCAGTGCCACCCCCTGAGCTGGGGGGTTAGGGACTGGTGATTGAGTTCAACCACCAAGGACTAATGATTTAATCAATCACAACTGTGTAATGAAGCCTCCATAAAAACCCAAAAGGATGGGGTTCAAAGAGCTCCTGGTTGGTGAACACATGGACATCTGGGGAGAGTGGCGTGCCCCTAGAGGACAGGGAAGCTATGTGCCCTTTTCCTATACTTTGCCCTATGTAGCTCTTCCATAGGGCTGTTCCTGAGTTGTACCCTTTTAGGATAAACTGGTGATCTAGTAAGCAGGCTGTTTCTCTGAGTTCTGTGAGCCAGTCAAGCAAATTAATCAAACCCACACATGAGGTCATGGGAACCTCCAATCTATAGCCAGTGGGTCAGAAGCCCAGGTGACAACCTGGACTTGGGACTGTCACCTGAAGGGGAGGGCAGTCTTGTGGGCCTGAGCCCTTAACCTGTGGGTTTTGATGCTATCTCCAGGTAGACAGTGTCAGAACTGAGTTGAATTGTAGGTGCAGCTGGTGTCAGAGAATTGTTGCATGTGTGGGGAAACCCCCTCATACAGTGGAATTGGTACAGAACCCTCTTAGGCTGTTAATGGGCACAGGTTTATTTGGGAGATGATGAAAATGTTTCAGAATTAGATGGTGGTGATGGTTGCGCAGCCTTGTGAATATACAAAAATCCACTCAATTGTACATTTTAAAATGGTGAGTTTATCGTATGTCAATTACATATTAACACAACAATGAATCAAAGATCTGAAAAGAAGAGCTAAAACTATAAAACTGATATAAGAAAACATAGGCATAATTCCTCATGCCCTTGGATTAGGCCATAGTTTCTTAGCTATGACATCCAAAACATAAG
>NW_025803370.1:0-3203 GCF_021613505.1 Equus quagga
TGTGAAGGTGTATTAGAGGTAATCCTAAGTAGTGGGAAGGCCTTGACTTAGAATCTAATGTTTTTAGCCCAAATTCTATCAGTTTCTGACTGTGCAAGACCTGAGATGATGTGTGCAAAAGCACATTGTGACTGTCAAAACACCATCCAAATGGAGAGTACTACTCTAATCAATTTAGTTTTAAAAAAGGGCAAGAGCTACTGCTCCCTGAGTTTATTCTCTGTTGGAGCAGGAATTGGATGGTCACATGCAGACATCCATATGTGCTAAGCTGAGTGTCGGGCCCCATGACAATCCTGCTGTGAAATCCAAGCCAAGAGCAAATAACAGCCATACCTTTTCTTTTTTTTTTTCTGCTTTTTTTTTTCTCCCCAAATCCCCCCAGTACATAGTTGCATATTTTGGTTGTGAGTCCTTCTACTTGTGGCATGTGGGACGCGGCCTCAACATGGCCTAATGAGCAGTGCCGTTTCCCCACCCAGGATCTGAACACTGGGCCGCCTAAGTGGAGCACGCGAACCCAACCACTCGGCCTTGGGGCCAGCCCCAGCCACACCTTTTCTGCTAGAAGGACAATCCCACACTTTTCTCTATCAAACTCATCTAGAATGCCATTCAGGGTCCACTGAAAATCAGACACAAAAGGAACAGAAGGGAGAGACAGTTTGTTAAATAGTGTGGCCCAGCTCTGACGTTTTTAGGCCTAGATTACATGGGCCAGCTCTTTGTATTAAATATATTCTGAAAAAAAGTAATGTTATTTCAATGGTCTACTAAGATCTTATTGTTGAGGATTTTAGGCTGGTTAATTTTAAAACTGCAGATGACAAGCAAGCTCCAAGGAGTGGAATTTGCTTGCCCTTTGTTGGGAGGCATTTGCATTTGTGGGGGGGAACCTCCATCTGTGGAGATGCCTCCCTCTGTGTGCCAGGGGGAAGCTGGATGGCCTTGTCTCTGGAAACTCTTAATGGGGAAGGCAAGAACTTAAGTTGGTTACTGTCTGGCAACCTCATGTAACTGATTTAGGGTGGTGGCTTCTGGCCTTTACTTAATCCAATTTGATTCTTATCTAAGAGGTGTGGGACCACCCAATGGCCAGACCCCACCTGCACTGATACCATTTTAACTTTTTACGTGTTCTTTCTTTTGTCTTGTAAAGAGATGTTCACATACCTATGCCTTAAATTTAGCCTTACTCTCCACCCATGTTGGCAGCAGAAGTGGCAGCAGTAGCGGGGGCAGCAGCAGCTTCCCATGCCAGCATCATCTCTGACTGCCCGTGGGTCCTGTCCCCACGCAGCAGCCCTGACTGCCCATTGGTCCTGTCCCCATACCGGCAGCAGCAGCTCTGCCTGCCCATGGGTCCTGTCCCCATGCTATTCCACACTATTCTCTAAATAAAAGAGCACTACTCCCAGATCTTGAGAGTCCAAGAAATCTTTCTTTCGACTCCTTGCCTCACCGACCCTGCGTCATTATGTCTTGATGTCCTCAAAGCAATGGCAGAGTGCATTGACTGTGAGGACAATGCAATCCTGTTAGCTCCACATCGGTTGGACAGTATATAGCTGGATGCTTTTCACTCATCTAGCAAACTCTAATTCAAACTGACTTTAATGTTAAGGACATTTACTGGCTCATATAGCCAGGAGTCCTGAGTTAAGGACTTAATTCAAGGACCGTCCTGCCTTTTGTGATGGCTTTATCCTCGGACTGCTGTTGGAATGGTTGTAGTAGTTCCAGTTCTCACGTTTTCATAGGGTCCCCTCCAGAGGAAGAGAGAAACCTCTTCCGACTCAGCATTCCAAGCAAAAGTCCTGCGGTCACTCTGATCAGACCTCCTAGGCCACATGCCCAACCCTGCACCAGTGACTGTCATCAGTGGAAGGGAATTTACTGATTAGCTTAAAGTGACCGGAGCCTGACCCTGGGACTCAGGGTGGGACCAACTTCCCTCCTGGTGGTGTTCTGCACGGGAGAGGGGTCAATACCAAAAACCCAGGCCTCTTCCCAGAAGGAGGAAGGGGAAGGGGGCAATGACTTCTAGGAAGATGACCTCCAATAGCTAGTCTAGATGCTTTGTCTGGGTCAGCGGTTCTCAAGGTTGTTCCGGGACCCCTGGAAGTCCCTGAGATCCTTTCAGGGCATCTATGAGGTTCATAGTAATTTCAAAATAATGTGAAGATGTTGTTTGCTTTTATTGGGTAGCAGTTTTATTGAGATATGATTCACATACTGTAAAATTCACACACGTACTCAAAGTGTATAAATTTAATATATTCACAGAATTGTGTGAGCTTCACCACAATCAATTTTAGAACTTTCATCATCCCTGAAGGAAGCTCTGAGCCCTGGAGCATTCATACCCTTACTTCCTCCCAAACCTCTCACCCCTAGGTAATCACTAATTTACTTTCTGTCTCTATGGATTTGTCTATTGTAGACATTTGATAAAAATGTAATTGTCCAATATGTGGGCTTTTTTTGTCTGGCTTCTTTCACTTAGCATGTTTTCAAGATTATCCATTTTGTACCACATATCAATGTTTCTTTCCTTTTTATTGCTGAATAATATTTCATTGTATGGATAGATCACATTTTATTTATTAACTCATCAATAGGATTGTTTCCCCCTTTTGGCTAACATGAATAATGTTGCAGTGAACATTCTTGTAAAACTTGCTGTATAAATACATAGTTCATTTCTCTTGGGTGTATACCTAGGCTTGAAATTACTGGGTCATGTGGTAACTCTATGTTTAACCTTCTGAAGAACGGCCAAACTGTTTTCCCAAGTGGCTGCCCAGTTTACGATCCCACCAGCAGTGCATAATGGTTTCAAATTTCTCCACATATTTGCTAACCCTTATCTGTCTGATTATACCATCTTAGTGGGTGCAAAATGGTGTCTCATTGTGGTTTTGACTTGCATTTCCTTGATGTTGAGCTTCTTTTCATGTGCTTCTTGGCCATTTGCATATCTTCTTTGGAGTACTCTCTATTTGGATCTTTTGCCCGTTTTTAAATTGGGTTGTCTTTTTATTATTGAATTGTAAGAGTTCTTTATATATTCTGGATACAAACCGCTTATACAATAAATGATTTACAAATATTTTTTCCCATGCTGTGGGCTGTCTTTTTACTTTCTTGGTGGCGTCAAAAATTTTTAAATTTTGAAGATATCCGCTGTTTCTGTTTTTTTT
>NW_025803371.1:0-3203 GCF_021613505.1 Equus quagga
AAAAAAAACAGAAACAGCGGATATCTTCAAAATTTAAAAATTTTTGACGCCACCAAGAAAGTAAAAAGACAGCCCACAGCATGGGAAAAAATATTTGTAAATCATTTATTGTATAAGCGGTTTGTATCCAGAATATATAAAGAACTCTTACAATTCAATAATAAAAAGACAACCCAATTTAAAAACGGGCAAAAGATCCAAATAGAGAGTACTCCAAAGAAGATATGCAAATGGCCAAGAAGCACATGAAAAGAAGCTCAACATCAAGGAAATGCAAGTCAAAACCACAATGAGACACCATTTTGCACCCACTAAGATGGTATAATCAGACAGATAAGGGTTAGCAAATATGTGGAGAAATTTGAAACCATTATGCACTGCTGGTGGGATCGTAAACTGGGCAGCCACTTGGGAAAACAGTTTGGCCGTTCTTCAGAAGGTTAAACATAGAGTTACCACATGACCCAGTAATTTCAAGCCTAGGTATACACCCAAGAGAAATGAACTATGTATTTATACAGCAAGTTTTACAAGAATGTTCACTGCAACATTATTCATGTTAGCCAAAAGGGGGAAACAATCCTATTGATGAGTTAATAAATAAAATGTGATCTATCCATACAATGAAATATTATTCAGCAATAAAAAGGAAAGAAACATTGATATGTGGTACAAAATGGATAATCTTGAAAACATGCTAAGTGAAAGAAGCCAGACAAAAAAAGCCCACATATTGGACAATTACATTTTTATCAAATGTCTACAATAGACAAATCCATAGAGACAGAAAGTAAATTAGTGATTACCTAGGGGTGAGAGGTTTGGGAGGAAGTAAGGGTATGAATGCTCCAGGGCTCAGAGCTTCCTTCAGGGATGATGAAAGTTCTAAAATTGATTGTGGTGAAGCTCACACAATTCTGTGAATATATTAAATTTATACACTTTGAGTACGTGTGTGAATTTTACAGTATGTGAATCATATCTCAATAAAACTGCTACCCAATAAAAGCAAACAACATCTTCACATTATTTTGAAATTACTATGAACCTCATAGATGCCCTGAAAGGATCTCAGGGACTTCCAGGGGTCCCGGAACAACCTTGAGAACCGCTGACCCAGACAAAGCATCTAGACTAGCTATTGGAGGTCATCTTCCTAGAAGTCATTGCCCCCTTCCCCTTCCTCCTTCTGGGAAGAGGCCTGGGTTTTTGGTATTGACCCCTCTCCCGTGCAGAACACCACCAGGAGGGAAGTTGGTCCCACCCTGAGTCCCAGGGTCAGGCTCCGGTCACTTTAAGCTAATCAGTAAATTCCCTTCCACTGATGACAGTCACTGGTGCAGGGTTGGGCATGTGGCCTAGGAGGTCTGATCAGAGTGACCGCAGGACTTTTGCTTGGAATGCTGAGTCGGAAGAGGTTTCTCTCTTCCTCTGGAGGGGACCCTATGAAAACGTGAGAACTGGAACTACTACAACCATTCCAACAGCAGTCCGAGGATAAAGCCATCACAAAAGGCAGGACGGTCCTTGAATTAAGTCCTTAACTCAGGACTCCTGGCTATATGAGCCAGTAAATGTCCTTAACATTAAAGTCAGTTTGAATTAGAGTTTGCTAGATGAGTGAAAAGCATCCAGCTATATACTGTCCAACCGATGTGGAGCTAACAGGATTGCATTGTCCTCACAGTCAATGCACTCTGCCATTGCTTTGAGGACATCAAGACATAATGACGCAGGGTCGGTGAGGCAAGGAGTCGAAAGAAAGATTTCTTGGACTCTCAAGATCTGGGAGTAGTGCTCTTTTATTTAGAGAATAGTGTGGAATAGCATGGGGACAGGACCCATGGGCAGGCAGAGCTGCTGCTGCCGGTATGGGGACAGGACCAATGGGCAGTCAGGGCTGCTGCGTGGGGACAGGACCCACGGGCAGTCAGAGATGATGCTGGCATGGGAAGCTGCTGCTGCCCCCGCTACTGCTGCCACTTCTGCTGCCAACATGGGTGGAGAGTAAGGCTAAATTTAAGGCATAGGTATGTGAACATCTCTTTACAAGACAAAAGAAAGAACACGTAAAAAGTTAAAATGGTATCAGTGCAGGTGGGGTCTGGCCATTGGGTGGTCCCACACCTCTTAGATAAGAATCAAATTGGATTAAGTAAAGGCCAGAAGCCACCACCCTAAATCAGTTACATGAGGTTGCCAGACAGTAACCAACTTAAGTTCTTGCCTTCCCCATTAAGAGTTTCCAGAGACAAGGCCATCCAGCTTCCCCCTGGCACACAGAGGGAGGCATCTCCACAGATGGAGGTTCCCCCCCACAAATGCAAATGCCTCCCAACAAAGGGCAAGCAAATTCCACTCCTTGGAGCTTGCTTGTCATCTGCAGTTTTAAAATTAACCAGCCTAAAATCCTCAACAATAAGATCTTAGTAGACCATTGAAATAACATTACTTTTTTTCAGAATATATTTAATACAAAGAGCTGGCCCATGTAATCTAGGCCTAAAAACGTCAGAGCTGGGCCACACTATTTAACAAACTGTCTCTCCCTTCTGTTCCTTTTGTGTCTGATTTTCAGTGGACCCTGAATGGCATTCTAGATGAGTTTGATAGAGAAAAGTGTGGGATTGTCCTTCTAGCAGAAAAGGTGTGGCTGGGGCTGGCCCCAAGGCCGAGTGGTTGGGTTCGCGTGCTCCACTTAGGCGGCCCAGTGTTCAGATCCTGGGTGGGGAAACGGCACTGCTCATTAGGCCATGTTGAGGCCGCGTCCCACATGCCACAAGTAGAAGGACTCACAACCAAAATATGCAACTATGTACTGGGGGGATTTGGGGAGAAAAAAAAAAGCAGAAAAAAAAAAAGAAAAGGTATGGCTGTTATTTGCTCTTGGCTTGGATTTCACAGCAGGATTGTCATGGGGCCCGACACTCAGCTTAGCACATATGGATGTCTGCATGTGACCATCCAATTCCTGCTCCAACAGAGAATAAACTCAGGGAGCAGTAGCTCTTGCCCTTTTTTAAAACTAAATTGATTAGAGTAGTACTCTCCATTTGGATGGTGTTTTGACAGTCACAATGTGCTTTTGCACACATCATCTCAGGTCTTGCACAGTCAGAAACTGATAGAATTTGGGCTAAAAACATTAGATTCTAAGTCAAGGCCTTCCCACTACTTAGGATTACCTCTAATACACCTTCACA
>NW_025803372.1:0-2871 GCF_021613505.1 Equus quagga
ATTCTGTTCGTTTTCCCACTGTCCTTATTCTGCTTCCTTGAAATGTGACATAACAATTTTGGGGTATTGAACATGACTCTTTTGGAGCCAAACGTTGCTATAATAAGGATGGACAAGTATATAACCTTAAAAAAAAAGCTTGGACTGTGTTGGGTGTTGACTTTTCTTTGATTTCTGGCCAGTCTCAGATCTGCTGCTTGGGGTGGGAGAGATGAGTCGACCCCCGTTGCAGTTTCACACTGGAGTGGGACAGTCCTATCACTGCCAGCTCATCTATGCACATGGGGCTTTACAGACCACAGACTGTAACCTGCCCTCCACTGGCCTTGCCTCATCCAGCTTCTCAGCCACCTGTGAGATGGCCAGAACAAACTCAGATGTGCTCGCCTTGGAAGCTGAGAAAAGAAATGAAGAGACTTTCCCAGGACCCCTAGCGTTGGCCAATAGCTAGGCCAAGAATCGAATCCACATCTTCCCAGAGCCTCGATGCTGACCTCCCTGTCAGGCCTGGCCCCAACCCTCACAGGCCCAGGGCAAGGCTACCATGGGGGCTCACACACTATTATCTAAAGATTCAAATGTAAGAATCAAGACAGCAACTGTCAAATAAAATATACTCTATCCTCCCATCTTGATAAATTGTCACAGTTTGGAGTCTCCAGAAGCAGATCCTGAGACTGAGTTTGCCCTGCAGGGCATTTATTAGTAATCAGTAGGGGGAGGGAGCAGGAGCAGGAAGAGGGAGATGTCCCACTGCAGTGCAGGCCCCACCAAGCCTCAGCCGACCCCACTGGGTGTCCCAGAGGATATGTGGCCCCTCGGAGTTTGCCAAGGTTGGGTGAAATGGCTGGGCCACCTCGCCCCCAGCCCCAGGACAGGGTGTACCTCTGGAGAGGGGGCCCTGGGCAGCTGCAGCAAGAGCTGAGAACAGGGCGACAAGTCCCTCCTCTAACAAATACTCCGTGATAATGACCTGTTCAGCTCAGGAAGGGCAGCGGGGTGAGAGGCCCTCCTTCTCTTTCTACTCCAGGACGTCCTGGACCCCAGGTCCAACCTCCGACCACCTGCCTCCAGAGTCGAGTCTTGGCCCCTCCTTGGGCCTATGAACACATCACAAGGGGGACTGAGCCGCCCTGGTGCAGACAGAGGGGCAGGAGATCCGCTACCCCCAACACCGTGGAGGCGGGCAGGGAATTCCAGAGTCCCCAGTACCCACAGATTGGTCTAAATCCGGACGGGGCCCATCTGGATTTCTCCACAAAGGGGAGCAGGAGGAAGGTTCCTAAAGAGGGAGGGGCAGGATAGGGACCCCCTTGCTGGGTCTAAGGTAGCTCTACCAGAGATCACAGGGAGCTGCTGGGAGGCATAAACGAGAAATTGCGTTAAGGAAAGCTCTGAAATTCCTAGAGGAGGAGACTGACTCCTGGTTAACATTAAATAAAATACAGTCTTAAAAAAAAAAATCCCCATGAGTACAAAGATTGTTGTTGCTATTAGCCACATTCCTGGTGTAGCCCTGCCAAGGTCTGTGTCACTCTCCAGGGTTCGCCCCTGGTCCAACAATCCGCTCCCGCGGTGGAATCCTCCCCGAGAGTGTAGGCCGGGATCACCCTCCATCCCTGCCCGCGGCCATGTCCCTGGGGCCGCGCCAAGAAGGGCGCTGTGGGACGGAGGAGTAGGGGAGCCCAGGCAGGGAAGAGCGCGACCAGTATCTAGAGCAATGGCCACTGGAGCAAGAGGCGGCCGGGCCCAGCCTGATGCAGTGACGCCAGTGCAGCCCACTGCCAGGGTGCCCAGGCCACCAGCTCCAGCCGTCCCTCTGTCTTCTCCTCCTGCTGCTCACCACGCGTGGGAGTGAGGGCTTCGCGCGCCCGCCGGGGGTCACGGGCTCAGGGGCGTCCCGTGCAAGGGAGCCCAGGCGGAGGGAGGCGCACCAGCGCGCACGAAGGGCGGAGGCGGGGAAAGGAGCGGGAGAGGTGGAGGCAAGGCGGTGGCGAGGGAGGAGGACAGAGAGCGTGGGAGGGACCCTCCTGCCGCGCCCCGGCTGTCCAGCATGTGTGGCCGCAGGCGCTCGTCTCCACTGATGTCCTGTGGCTTGGCAGCTCCCGGTGTCGGGATGGTGCGTGCGCGAGGGTGTGTCCGCGCGGACCAGCGCCGCCGCGACCCCAAGCCTCCAGCTAGCTCCTCCGGGCCGCGGTGCATGTTCGCCTGCCGCTGTGTGCCGAGAGGCAGGAGGACTATGAAAAGGATCCACTTTCGAGCTCAAGCATCAACTCGCTCACCCAGGAGGTGAAACGCACTGAACGATTCGGATATTTCCTGAAGCATCCAGGTGTGGGTAGAGCACGACGAAGGAGCCTGGGACGCGCGGGGCGGGAGGCGGGGCTCCGCGCGTGGGCGTGTGCTGGCAGGGGCGAGAACCCTGGTGCCAACTGGAAAGCCAGATTTCACTTCCTCCGCCCTCTGAGGCTGGGAGCGAACCAAACAATGGGGAACAGTGTCCCAGACAGGCGCCAGTGGCATGTACCCGGCTTGGCTCTTTTCTGGAGAGCATGCTATGCGCACGTCTCGCTGGGGCCAGGCTTGGGGCTCTGGGCAGCTGTCTGCCAGGAGACCCTAACCCTACTGTCCTCCACCCCGCCAGGAAATGGGAGCTCTGAGAGCCCACAGGGGCACCTGTGTGTCGCCACTATCCTTCCTCCCTTCTTCCACGTGGAGAAGGCATGCACCAGCCTGCCTTGCCTCGTTTCTGGCTCCCGCACCTGGGCTCCGAAGGTGTCCTCAGCCCCAGGGATCCGCTCCCGCTCCCTGCCGCCTCCCTTCCCGTGCCCTTTTTTCGCGTGAGGCGGCGACGTTTCCTGGGAGTGAGAG
>NW_025803373.1:0-2871 GCF_021613505.1 Equus quagga
CTCTCACTCCCAGGAAACGTCGCCGCCTCACGCGAAAAAAGGGCACGGGAAGGGAGGCGGCAGGGAGCGGGAGCGGATCCCTGGGGCTGAGGACACCTTCGGAGCCCAGGTGCGGGAGCCAGAAACGAGGCAAGGCAGGCTGGTGCATGCCTTCTCCACGTGGAAGAAGGGAGGAAGGATAGTGGCGACACACAGGTGCCCCTGTGGGCTCTCAGAGCTCCCATTTCCTGGCGGGGTGGAGGACAGTAGGGTTAGGGTCTCCTGGCAGACAGCTGCCCAGAGCCCCAAGCCTGGCCCCAGCGAGACGTGCGCATAGCATGCTCTCCAGAAAAGAGCCAAGCCGGGTACATGCCACTGGCGCCTGTCTGGGACACTGTTCCCCATTGTTTGGTTCGCTCCCAGCCTCAGAGGGCGGAGGAAGTGAAATCTGGCTTTCCAGTTGGCACCAGGGTTCTCGCCCCTGCCAGCACACGCCCACGCGCGGAGCCCCGCCTCCCGCCCCGCGCGTCCCAGGCTCCTTCGTCGTGCTCTACCCACACCTGGATGCTTCAGGAAATATCCGAATCGTTCAGTGCGTTTCACCTCCTGGGTGAGCGAGTTGATGCTTGAGCTCGAAAGTGGATCCTTTTCATAGTCCTCCTGCCTCTCGGCACACAGCGGCAGGCGAACATGCACCGCGGCCCGGAGGAGCTAGCTGGAGGCTTGGGGTCGCGGCGGCGCTGGTCCGCGCGGACACACCCTCGCGCACGCACCATCCCGACACCGGGAGCTGCCAAGCCACAGGACATCAGTGGAGACGAGCGCCTGCGGCCACACATGCTGGACAGCCGGGGCGCGGCAGGAGGGTCCCTCCCACGCTCTCTGTCCTCCTCCCTCGCCACCGCCTTGCCTCCACCTCTCCCGCTCCTTTCCCCGCCTCCGCCCTTCGTGCGCGCTGGTGCGCCTCCCTCCGCCTGGGCTCCCTTGCACGGGACGCCCCTGAGCCCGTGACCCCCGGCGGGCGCGCGAAGCCCTCACTCCCACGCGTGGTGAGCAGCAGGAGGAGAAGACAGAGGGACGGCTGGAGCTGGTGGCCTGGGCACCCTGGCAGTGGGCTGCACTGGCGTCACTGCATCAGGCTGGGCCCGGCCGCCTCTTGCTCCAGTGGCCATTGCTCTAGATACTGGTCGCGCTCTTCCCTGCCTGGGCTCCCCTACTCCTCCGTCCCACAGCGCCCTTCTTGGCGCGGCCCCAGGGACATGGCCGCGGGCAGGGATGGAGGGTGATCCCGGCCTACACTCTCGGGGAGGATTCCACCGCGGGAGCGGATTGTTGGACCAGGGGCGAACCCTGGAGAGTGACACAGACCTTGGCAGGGCTACACCAGGAATGTGGCTAATAGCAACAACAATCTTTGTACTCATGGGGATTTTTTTTTTTAAGACTGTATTTTATTTAATGTTAACCAGGAGTCAGTCTCCTCCTCTAGGAATTTCAGAGCTTTCCTTAACGCAATTTCTCGTTTATGCCTCCCAGCAGCTCCCTGTGATCTCTGGTAGAGCTACCTTAGACCCAGCAAGGGGGTCCCTATCCTGCCCCTCCCTCTTTAGGAACCTTCCTCCTGCTCCCCTTTGTGGAGAAATCCAGATGGGCCCCGTCCGGATTTAGACCAATCTGTGGGTACTGGGGACTCTGGAATTCCCTGCCCGCCTCCACGGTGTTGGGGGTAGCGGATCTCCTGCCCCTCTGTCTGCACCAGGGCGGCTCAGTCCCCCTTGTGATGTGTTCATAGGCCCAAGGAGGGGCCAAGACTCGACTCTGGAGGCAGGTGGTCGGAGGTTGGACCTGGGGTCCAGGACGTCCTGGAGTAGAAAGAGAAGGAGGGCCTCTCACCCCGCTGCCCTTCCTGAGCTGAACAGGTCATTATCACGGAGTATTTGTTAGAGGAGGGACTTGTCGCCCTGTTCTCAGCTCTTGCTGCAGCTGCCCAGGGCCCCCTCTCCAGAGGTACACCCTGTCCTGGGGCTGGGGGCGAGGTGGCCCAGCCATTTCACCCAACCTTGGCAAACTCCGAGGGGCCACATATCCTCTGGGACACCCAGTGGGGTCGGCTGAGGCTTGGTGGGGCCTGCACTGCAGTGGGACATCTCCCTCTTCCTGCTCCTGCTCCCTCCCCCTACTGATTACTAATAAATGCCCTGCAGGGCAAACTCAGTCTCAGGATCTGCTTCTGGAGACTCCAAACTGTGACAATTTATCAAGATGGGAGGATAGAGTATATTTTATTTGACAGTTGCTGTCTTGATTCTTACATTTGAATCTTTAGATAATAGTGTGTGAGCCCCCATGGTAGCCTTGCCCTGGGCCTGTGAGGGTTGGGGCCAGGCCTGACAGGGAGGTCAGCATCGAGGCTCTGGGAAGATGTGGATTCGATTCTTGGCCTAGCTATTGGCCAACGCTAGGGGTCCTGGGAAAGTCTCTTCATTTCTTTTCTCAGCTTCCAAGGCGAGCACATCTGAGTTTGTTCTGGCCATCTCACAGGTGGCTGAGAAGCTGGATGAGGCAAGGCCAGTGGAGGGCAGGTTACAGTCTGTGGTCTGTAAAGCCCCATGTGCATAGATGAGCTGGCAGTGATAGGACTGTCCCACTCCAGTGTGAAACTGCAACGGGGGTCGACTCATCTCTCCCACCCCAAGCAGCAGATCTGAGACTGGCCAGAAATCAAAGAAAAGTCAACACCCAACACAGTCCAAGCTTTTTTTTTAAGGTTATATACTTGTCCATCCTTATTATAGCAACGTTTGGCTCCAAAAGAGTCATGTTCAATACCCCAAAATTGTTATGTCACATTTCAAGGAAGCAGAATAAGGACAGTGGGAAAACGAACAGAAT
>NW_025803374.1:0-3889 GCF_021613505.1 Equus quagga
ATTTCCTCAAACTTCTGTGCCTTGCAGTCCCACTTTGGGTGATCTTCGTTCTGTTCGTTTTCCCACCATCCTCATTCTGCTTCCTTGAAATGTGAGATAACGATTTTCGGGTATTGAACATGACTCTTGTGGAGCCAAAGGTCGCTATAACAAGGATGGACAAGTATATAACCTTAAAGAAAAGCTTGGACTGTGTCGGGTGGTGACTTTTCTTTGATCTCTAGGCAATCTCAGATCTGCTGCTTGGGGTGGGAGAGATGAGTCGACCCCCGCTGCAGTTTCACACTGGAGTGGGACAGTCCTATCACTGCCAGCTCATCTATGCACATGGGGCTTTACAGACCACAGGCTGTAACCTGCCCTCCACTGGCCTTGCCTCATCCAGCTTCTCAGCCACCTGTGAGATGGCCAGAACAAACACAGATGTGCTTGCCTTAGAAGCTGAGAAAAGAAATGAAGAGACTTTCCCAGGACCCCTAGGGTTGGCCAACAGCTGGGCCAAGAATCAAATCCACATCTTCCCAGAGCCTCCATGCTGACCTCCCTGTCAGGCCTGGCCCTAACCCTCAAAAGCCCAGGGCAAGGCTACACATGGGGGCTCACACACTATTATCTAAAGATTTAAATGCAACAATCAACACATCAAGTGTCAAATAAAATATACTCTATCCTCCCATCTTGGTAAATTGTCACAGTTTGGAGTCTCCAGAAGCAGATCCTGAGACTGAGTTTGGCCTGTAGGGTATTTATTAGTAATCAGCAGGGAGTGAAAGCAGGAGCAGGCAGAGGGAGATGTCCCACTGCAGTGCAGGGCCCACCAAGCCTCAGCCGACCCCACCGAGTGTCCCAGGGCATATGTGGCCCCTCGGAGTTTGCCAAGGTTGGGTGAAATGGCTGGGCCACCCCGCCCCCAGCCCCAGGACAGGGTGTATCTCTGGAGAGGGGCCCCTGGGCAGCTGCAGCAAGAGCTGAGAACAGGGCGACAAGTCTCTCCTCCAACAAATACTCCGTGATAATAACCTGTTCAGCTCAGGAAGGGCAGCGGGGTGAGAGGCCCTCCTTTTCTTTCTACTCCAGGAAGTCCTGGCCCCCACGTCCAATCTCTGACCACCTGCCTCGAGAGTTGAGTCTTGGCCCCTCCTTGGGCCTATGAACACATCACACGGGGGACTGAGCCGCCCTGGGGCAGACAGAGGGGCAGGAGATCCGCTACCCCCAACACCGTGGAGGAGGGCAGGGAATTCCAGAGTCCCCAGTACCCACAGATTGATCTAAATCCAGATGGGGCCCATCTGGATTCCTCCACAAGGGGAGCAGGAGGAAGGTTCCTAAAGAGGGAGGGGCAGGAGAGGAACCCTCTTGCTGGGTCTAAGGTACCGCTACCAAAGATCACAGGGAGATGTCGGAAGACATAAACGAGAAGTTGCGTAAGGGAGGCTCTGAAATTCTTAGAGCAGGAGACTGACTCCCGGTTAATATAAAATAAAATACAGGCTTAAAAAAAATCCCCATGAGTACAAGATTGTTGTTGCCATTAGCCACATTCCTGGTGTAGCCCTGCCAAGGCCTCCTGTCCCTCTCCAGGGTTCGCCCCTGGTCCAACAATCCTCTCCTGCGGTGGAATAATCCCGGGAGTGTAGGCCAGGATCACCCTCCACCCCCGCCCGTGGCCAGGTCCCTGGGGCCTAGTCTAGCAGGGCGCTGTTGGATGAGTAGGGGAGCCCAGGCAGGGACAAGGGCGACCAGGACCTAGAGCAATCCCGGCGGAAGCAGGAGGCGGCCAGGCCCAGCCTGATGCAGCGACGCCGGAGCAGCCCACTGCCGGGGCACCCAGGCCACCAGCGCCAGCCGTCCCTCCGTCTTCTCCTCCCGCTGCTCTGCACGCGTGGGAGTGAAGGCGTCGCGGGCCCGCCGGGGGTCTCGGGCTCAGGGCCTCCTGGGCAAGGGAACCCAGCCAGAGGGAGGCGCATGAGCGCGCGCGACGGGCGGAGGAGGGGGAAGGAGCAGGCGAGGCGGAGGCGAGGGAGGAGGGAGAGCGAGGGAGGGACCCGCCTGCCGCGCCCAGGCTGTCCAGCAGGTGTGGCCACAGGCGCCCATCTCCACTGTTGTCCTGTGGCTGAGCCGCTCCGGGTGTCCGGGACGGTGCGTCCACCAGGGTGTGTGTTCGCGCGGACAAGCGCCGCCCCGGCCCCGAGCCACCGGCTCGCTCCTCTGGGCCGCGGTGTACGTTCGCCTCCTGCAACTGTGTGCCGAGAGGCAGGAGGACCATGAAAATGATCCACTTTCGTGCTCCAGCGTCAAATCGCTCACCCAGGAGGTGAAAGGCAGCGAACGACTCGGATATTTCCTGACGCATCCAGGTGTGGGCAGCGCGGGACAAAGGAGGCTGGGACTCACAGGGCGGGGCTGGGGGTGGGGCTCCGCGGGTGGGCGTGTGCTGGCAGGGGCGAGGACCCCACCCTGGTGCCTACTGGAAAGCCAGATTTCACTTCCTCCGCCCTCTGAGGTTGGGCGCCAACCAAACAATGGGGAATAGTGTCCCAGGCAGGCGCCAGTCGCATGTACCAGTCTTGGCTCTTTCCCGGAGTGCATGCAATGCGCACGTCTCGCTGCGCCCAGGCTTGGGGCGCGGGGCAGCTGTCTCCTGGGAGACCCTAACACTGCTGTCCCCCACCGCGCCAGGAAATGGGAGCTCTGAGAGCCCACAGGGGCACCTGCATGTCACCACTATCCTTCCTCTCTTCTACCACGTGGAGGAGGCATGCATCAGCCTGGGTTGCCTCATTTCTCTCTCCCGCACCTGGGCTCTGAAGGTGCCCTCAGCCCCAGGGACCCGCTCCCGCTCCCGCTCCCTGCCGCCTCCCTTCCCGTGCCCTTTCTTCGCGTGGGGCGGCGGCTACGTTTCCTGGGAGTGAGAGAGGCCAGGCTGCCCAGAGCTTCAGCCTTGAGGTACGGGCACGCGCTGCGCGGAACTGGAGCTACCTCAGAAGGAAGCCTGTGAAATCTGTTTCAGACAAAGGAAAAGGGCTGTGAGGCGGGCAGGGAGGGACCCTGCGGGACCTGGGTGTTTGGGAAAAAACGCCCCTTGGATTGTTGGTGGACGTTGGCTCTCGCCAAGCTGGAGAAGGGAGAGTTGTTTGGGTGAAGGCAGTTTTTCTGACAGTCCCATCCTCGGGTAGTAAGTGCCTTTGTGCTTGCAGGAGATCTGGTGTGAGCTGCTAGGGCGTATGTGTTTGTGTGGGCGTGTGCGCGCATGTGTGCACTTTCGGTGCGTGTATATGTAGGCTGGTGTGTGCCCGCTGCCATGACCCACTCGGTGCGCACAATCTGGAAGAGTCATGTCAGGGCTCAGCATGTTAGCTTCTGACTCTTGAATCTATTTACTTATTTATCTCTGGGAATTCCTCTTCTCACCTTCTCCAAGGCTTGAAGCTCCACGATTGAGCTGTCTTCTAAATGCAGAGCTCTTTGCCCACTGAATGTTCTGGAGGATCTTGATTTCATTCTGAGCTGAGCACTGCTTAATCTTTAATGAAAGGATTAGCAGCGTGGGCAGTTTTCCTGCTGCCACAGGGTTGCACACAGACGTTTGCCGTGTACTGTCCTGTGACCCAGAGAGAGGGATCGTGCTCTTTGCTTTAAGTCCTAAAGTGCATGTACAAGTGCTTTAACCCATCCTGAACATGGCCATAATGAGGGGCAAGAGCAGGCAGTGGGCTGTGGAGTTCTCTGCTCTCTCAGCCCTCTGTCTGCCCTGTCCAGACTCACTTGGTGGGAGTGCCCCTGACTTTTTCCCCTTTCCGGACTAAGTCTTAGAATAGATAAGCCATCCCCAAAGGACATGTATTTGTTGTCTGGTGTTCTGGGAAACAATAAATTGTGCCAGCCC
>NW_025803375.1:0-2606 GCF_021613505.1 Equus quagga
CAGCCCAATAACAGTGTGGAAAGTTAGAGTTTGTTCTGCCCAACTGATGCCAAAGAGGTAAAATGCAGTGTTCCAAAATGTTGATTTTGGCATTCTGAAAAGAAATCCAATGTTTCATTTTGTGGCACATCTTTTGCTGCCCTTAAGTGGAAATTATCATTTAACCAATTAAAATGAATTAAAAGGTTTTTATTTTGATAATTTTGGACCTTGTACCTTCCTAGAGTGTTCTGTACCCAGGAATTGAAATTGCGCTTCTGGGTGTATGGTCCCAAGAAACTTTCCATTTGTTTAGAGTGAGAACAAAATGATTTTTTTTTTTAAAGAACCTTTTGGAGTCACCAGTACGTACCCTGGGAAGTCCATCTGTCCTTCCTTCCTACCTTCCTTCCTTGCCTTTTTCCTCTATTCCTTGGAATTGCCAAGTTAAAGGAGCGTGTGGACTGTTGCACAGTGACGAACACATCCTCCCTCCATAACCTGCGCAAGAGGTGGTTTATAGGTTCTTTTTGAAAAACAATAGTCTTTAAATATTCTTTAAGTATTATTTTTCCAAATTATATATTGTGCTGTATTTTGGCAAAGAAAACTCTCCAACAACCGACCTAATGGCAGGTCTCAGCAGCCTGATAGCCATTCCCAGGAGGAGATACCAAAAGCCACTTGCTCTGTCTTTTTTCACAGGGTCTGGGGTTCTTTGTCAACACGTCATTTGCATGTGAATGTTTAGGTAGGGTGGAAGAGGAATTCAAATTGACATTGAGCAAAGCAGAGTCTAGGGCACCAGACAGAGGCCTGGGGAAGGGAAGGAGTTGCTAAATGCTCTCTACTGGTCTTTTCAGATTGAGCCAACCCTTGATCCTGGAGACTGGAGAAGGACGTGGCTGAGCTCTAACCTCTTTCATTCAGTCTTCCTCTTTCAAGTGGAGCGGAGTCCTAGCCATCTTGCCCATCTGTCCACGTTTTTGGATGCCAGCATGGTATTCACAAGTCCTTCTAATGAACCTACTATTTTTAATCCTGACTTTTATTGAGTAATATGCAGACTTTCACATTATTCATTCTTTAGCAAAGCCTGGTACACATGGTTGATATTGTTGGAATCGGCTGCAAATTTGGATCTGGATTTGAGTAGAAATCCTAGCATAGTCCTAGCACGTAGTAGGCACTCAGCAAATACTTGTAGATATAGATTAATTTCCTTTCCACACTATTAAATCCATGAGCTGAGGAACATTTTGTTGTTGTTGTTCATCAAGGAGTCCCCAGTAGCTAGAGTAGAATCTGACATATAGTATGTGTTCAGTAAACACTTGCTGAATGAATGAGTGCCCAACATTTAGTCTGTCTCATTACCTATCAGCATGAGGGTAGCATGACAACATTAGATTGGGAATCAGGTGATGTGTGGTTTAGTTATGTTACTAACCAGTTGTGTGACATTGAGTGACTCATTTGACATTGGAGTCAAAGTTTTTTCCTTTGTAAAATAAGGGAATTGCGTAGATAGATGACTCCAGTTTTAAAAGTATATGGTTTACTTATTACATAAAATCAATTACATTTGCGTAAAACATTGCTGTTGACAGAGTGGTTGTATACATATTATCTCCTGTGATTTTTATAACTCTCTTGTATTATCTCTGTTTTATCTCAATCTTAGAGTTATGGAAAAGGAGGTTCAGAGAGATGAAGCAATTTGGGTCACCTGGGAAGTAAGTGAACCAGAACCCAGGTCATTTGACTCAAAGTCCGGAGCCCTTTCTTCTCTGTAGCACTGCCTCTTGAGACTTGAGAGTTAGGATGCTTTAGGCTGAAAGTAAGACAGCAGGCCAGCTAACGTGGCTTCAATAGTAAGGACACTTATTATCTTACCTAAGGAGAGGTCCAGAGGTAGGGCAGCTTCAGTGTTGTTCAGCAGCTCTGCATGGACCCACACACTTTCCACCTTTCCACTCTGCCATCCTCAGCACATCAGTTATGTCACCCAGTCGTCATGATTATGAGATGGCTGCAGTAATTCTGGATGTCACTAGGCACTACCACATCCACCATATAAAACACGGTATTTCCTCATGCATTCCTTTTAATCATGGAAGAACACCTTTTCTAGAGGCCCTCATAAATCTTCTCATTGGATCCCATTGGCCAGGATTGGGTCATATACCCATGCCCTAGCTGCAGAAGAGTCTAGGATGGTGTGTGTCTGGTGTCTTCACTCTTCACTCTCTATAATGAGAGATGGACTTTGCCATTATGGGGGGAATGGAGAGGTGTGTGTGTGTCTGTGGTGAGGGGCAGGGATGGCTGTTGGCTGAGCAAGCAGTAGTGTCTGTCAGAATAGGTCAAAGTGAGTTGCAATTATTGTTATAATACAACTGTCAGGAGAGTTTAATAAGAAGTTACATAAACCCTGGCATATTTCAGGGACTCTCTGTGTGATCAAATTCCAGGACAAGAAAAACTATTGGATAATTCTTCTTAGTTTGTGTTACTAAATATCAGTTCATTCCTTACTGAATTGCTGGGTTCTGGGCAGCTACAAGCCATCTCATATGTCAAGTGCTTAGTCCCCGGCCCACAGTAAGCGCTGAGAAAAATATCAA
>NW_025803376.1:0-3889 GCF_021613505.1 Equus quagga
GGGCTGGCACAATTTATTGTTTCCCAGAACACCAGACAACAAATACATGTCCTTTGGGGATGGCTTATCTATTCTAAGACTTAGTCCGGAAAGGGGAAAAAGTCAGGGGCACTCCCACCAAGTGAGTCTGGACAGGGCAGACAGAGGGCTGAGAGAGCAGAGAACTCCACAGCCCACTGCCTGCTCTTGCCCCTCATTATGGCCATGTTCAGGATGGGTTAAAGCACTTGTACATGCACTTTAGGACTTAAAGCAAAGAGCACGATCCCTCTCTCTGGGTCACAGGACAGTACACGGCAAACGTCTGTGTGCAACCCTGTGGCAGCAGGAAAACTGCCCACGCTGCTAATCCTTTCATTAAAGATTAAGCAGTGCTCAGCTCAGAATGAAATCAAGATCCTCCAGAACATTCAGTGGGCAAAGAGCTCTGCATTTAGAAGACAGCTCAATCGTGGAGCTTCAAGCCTTGGAGAAGGTGAGAAGAGGAATTCCCAGAGATAAATAAGTAAATAGATTCAAGAGTCAGAAGCTAACATGCTGAGCCCTGACATGACTCTTCCAGATTGTGCGCACCGAGTGGGTCATGGCAGCGGGCACACACCAGCCTACATATACACGCACCGAAAGTGCACACATGCGCGCACACGCCCACACAAACACATACGCCCTAGCAGCTCACACCAGATCTCCTGCAAGCACAAAGGCACTTACTACCCGAGGATGGGACTGTCAGAAAAACTGCCTTCACCCAAACAACTCTCCCTTCTCCAGCTTGGCGAGAGCCAACGTCCACCAACAATCCAAGGGGCGTTTTTTCCCAAACACCCAGGTCCCGCAGGGTCCCTCCCTGCCCGCCTCACAGCCCTTTTCCTTTGTCTGAAACAGATTTCACAGGCTTCCTTCTGAGGTAGCTCCAGTTCCGCGCAGCGCGTGCCCGTACCTCAAGGCTGAAGCTCTGGGCAGCCTGGCCTCTCTCACTCCCAGGAAACGTAGCCGCCGCCCCACGCGAAGAAAGGGCACGGGAAGGGAGGCGGCAGGGAGCGGGAGCGGGAGCGGGTCCCTGGGGCTGAGGGCACCTTCAGAGCCCAGGTGCGGGAGAGAGAAATGAGGCAACCCAGGCTGATGCATGCCTCCTCCACGTGGTAGAAGAGAGGAAGGATAGTGGTGACATGCAGGTGCCCCTGTGGGCTCTCAGAGCTCCCATTTCCTGGCGCGGTGGGGGACAGCAGTGTTAGGGTCTCCCAGGAGACAGCTGCCCCGCGCCCCAAGCCTGGGCGCAGCGAGACGTGCGCATTGCATGCACTCCGGGAAAGAGCCAAGACTGGTACATGCGACTGGCGCCTGCCTGGGACACTATTCCCCATTGTTTGGTTGGCGCCCAACCTCAGAGGGCGGAGGAAGTGAAATCTGGCTTTCCAGTAGGCACCAGGGTGGGGTCCTCGCCCCTGCCAGCACACGCCCACCCGCGGAGCCCCACCCCCAGCCCCGCCCTGTGAGTCCCAGCCTCCTTTGTCCCGCGCTGCCCACACCTGGATGCGTCAGGAAATATCCGAGTCGTTCGCTGCCTTTCACCTCCTGGGTGAGCGATTTGACGCTGGAGCACGAAAGTGGATCATTTTCATGGTCCTCCTGCCTCTCGGCACACAGTTGCAGGAGGCGAACGTACACCGCGGCCCAGAGGAGCGAGCCGGTGGCTCGGGGCCGGGGCGGCGCTTGTCCGCGCGAACACACACCCTGGTGGACGCACCGTCCCGGACACCCGGAGCGGCTCAGCCACAGGACAACAGTGGAGATGGGCGCCTGTGGCCACACCTGCTGGACAGCCTGGGCGCGGCAGGCGGGTCCCTCCCTCGCTCTCCCTCCTCCCTCGCCTCCGCCTCGCCTGCTCCTTCCCCCTCCTCCGCCCGTCGCGCGCGCTCATGCGCCTCCCTCTGGCTGGGTTCCCTTGCCCAGGAGGCCCTGAGCCCGAGACCCCCGGCGGGCCCGCGACGCCTTCACTCCCACGCGTGCAGAGCAGCGGGAGGAGAAGACGGAGGGACGGCTGGCGCTGGTGGCCTGGGTGCCCCGGCAGTGGGCTGCTCCGGCGTCGCTGCATCAGGCTGGGCCTGGCCGCCTCCTGCTTCCGCCGGGATTGCTCTAGGTCCTGGTCGCCCTTGTCCCTGCCTGGGCTCCCCTACTCATCCAACAGCGCCCTGCTAGACTAGGCCCCAGGGACCTGGCCACGGGCGGGGGTGGAGGGTGATCCTGGCCTACACTCCCGGGATTATTCCACCGCAGGAGAGGATTGTTGGACCAGGGGCGAACCCTGGAGAGGGACAGGAGGCCTTGGCAGGGCTACACCAGGAATGTGGCTAATGGCAACAACAATCTTGTACTCATGGGGATTTTTTTTAAGCCTGTATTTTATTTTATATTAACCGGGAGTCAGTCTCCTGCTCTAAGAATTTCAGAGCCTCCCTTACGCAACTTCTCGTTTATGTCTTCCGACATCTCCCTGTGATCTTTGGTAGCGGTACCTTAGACCCAGCAAGAGGGTTCCTCTCCTGCCCCTCCCTCTTTAGGAACCTTCCTCCTGCTCCCCTTGTGGAGGAATCCAGATGGGCCCCATCTGGATTTAGATCAATCTGTGGGTACTGGGGACTCTGGAATTCCCTGCCCTCCTCCACGGTGTTGGGGGTAGCGGATCTCCTGCCCCTCTGTCTGCCCCAGGGCGGCTCAGTCCCCCGTGTGATGTGTTCATAGGCCCAAGGAGGGGCCAAGACTCAACTCTCGAGGCAGGTGGTCAGAGATTGGACGTGGGGGCCAGGACTTCCTGGAGTAGAAAGAAAAGGAGGGCCTCTCACCCCGCTGCCCTTCCTGAGCTGAACAGGTTATTATCACGGAGTATTTGTTGGAGGAGAGACTTGTCGCCCTGTTCTCAGCTCTTGCTGCAGCTGCCCAGGGGCCCCTCTCCAGAGATACACCCTGTCCTGGGGCTGGGGGCGGGGTGGCCCAGCCATTTCACCCAACCTTGGCAAACTCCGAGGGGCCACATATGCCCTGGGACACTCGGTGGGGTCGGCTGAGGCTTGGTGGGCCCTGCACTGCAGTGGGACATCTCCCTCTGCCTGCTCCTGCTTTCACTCCCTGCTGATTACTAATAAATACCCTACAGGCCAAACTCAGTCTCAGGATCTGCTTCTGGAGACTCCAAACTGTGACAATTTACCAAGATGGGAGGATAGAGTATATTTTATTTGACACTTGATGTGTTGATTGTTGCATTTAAATCTTTAGATAATAGTGTGTGAGCCCCCATGTGTAGCCTTGCCCTGGGCTTTTGAGGGTTAGGGCCAGGCCTGACAGGGAGGTCAGCATGGAGGCTCTGGGAAGATGTGGATTTGATTCTTGGCCCAGCTGTTGGCCAACCCTAGGGGTCCTGGGAAAGTCTCTTCATTTCTTTTCTCAGCTTCTAAGGCAAGCACATCTGTGTTTGTTCTGGCCATCTCACAGGTGGCTGAGAAGCTGGATGAGGCAAGGCCAGTGGAGGGCAGGTTACAGCCTGTGGTCTGTAAAGCCCCATGTGCATAGATGAGCTGGCAGTGATAGGACTGTCCCACTCCAGTGTGAAACTGCAGCGGGGGTCGACTCATCTCTCCCACCCCAAGCAGCAGATCTGAGATTGCCTAGAGATCAAAGAAAAGTCACCACCCGACACAGTCCAAGCTTTTCTTTAAGGTTATATACTTGTCCATCCTTGTTATAGCGACCTTTGGCTCCACAAGAGTCATGTTCAATACCCGAAAATCGTTATCTCACATTTCAAGGAAGCAGAATGAGGATGGTGGGAAAACGAACAGAACGAAGATCACCCAAAGTGGGACTGCAAGGCACAGAAGTTTGAGGAAAT
>NW_025803377.1:0-2606 GCF_021613505.1 Equus quagga
TTGATATTTTTCTCAGCGCTTACTGTGGGCCGGGGACTAAGCACTTGACATATGAGATGGCTTGTAGCTGCCCAGAACCCAGCAATTCAGTAAGGAATGAACTGATATTTAGTAACACAAACTAAGAAGAATTATCCAATAGTTTTTCTTGTCCTGGAATTTGATCACACAGAGAGTCCCTGAAATATGCCAGGGTTTATGTAACTTCTTATTAAACTCTCCTGACAGTTGTATTATAACAATAATTGCAACTCACTTTGACCTATTCTGACAGACACTACTGCTTGCTCAGCCAACAGCCATCCCTGCCCCTCACCACAGACACACACACACCTCTCCATTCCCCCCATAATGGCAAAGTCCATCTCTCATTATAGAGAGTGAAGAGTGAAGACACCAGACACACACCATCCTAGACTCTTCTGCAGCTAGGGCATGGGTATATGACCCAATCCTGGCCAATGGGATCCAATGAGAAGATTTATGAGGGCCTCTAGAAAAGGTGTTCTTCCATGATTAAAAGGAATGCATGAGGAAATACCGTGTTTTATATGGTGGATGTGGTAGTGCCTAGTGACATCCAGAATTACTGCAGCCATCTCATAATCATGACGACTGGGTGACATAACTGATGTGCTGAGGATGGCAGAGTGGAAAGGTGGAAAGTGTGTGGGTCCATGCAGAGCTGCTGAACAACACTGAAGCTGCCCTACCTCTGGACCTCTCCTTAGGTAAGATAATAAGTGTCCTTACTATTGAAGCCACGTTAGCTGGCCTGCTGTCTTACTTTCAGCCTAAAGCATCCTAACTCTCAAGTCTCAAGAGGCAGTGCTACAGAGAAGAAAGGGCTCCGGACTTTGAGTCAAATGACCTGGGTTCTGGTTCACTTACTTCCCAGGTGACCCAAATTGCTTCATCTCTCTGAACCTCCTTTTCCATAACTCTAAGATTGAGATAAAACAGAGATAATACAAGAGAGTTATAAAAATCACAGGAGATAATATGTATACAACCACTCTGTCAACAGCAATGTTTTACGCAAATGTAATTGATTTTATGTAATAAGTAAACCATATACTTTTAAAACTGGAGTCATCTATCTACGCAATTCCCTTATTTTACAAAGGAAAAAACTTTGACTCCAATGTCAAATGAGTCACTCAATGTCACACAACTGGTTAGTAACATAACTAAACCACACATCACCTGATTCCCAATCTAATGTTGTCATGCTACCCTCATGCTGATAGGTAATGAGACAGACTAAATGTTGGGCACTCATTCATTCAGCAAGTGTTTACTGAACACATACTATATGTCAGATTCTACTCTAGCTACTGGGGACTCCTTGATGAACAACAACAACAAAATGTTCCTCAGCTCATGGATTTAATAGTGTGGAAAGGAAATTAATCTATATCTACAAGTATTTGCTGAGTGCCTACTACGTGCTAGGACTATGCTAGGATTTCTACTCAAATCCAGATCCAAATTTGCAGCCGATTCCAACAATATCAACCATGTGTACCAGGCTTTGCTAAAGAATGAATAATGTGAAAGTCTGCATATTACTCAATAAAAGTCAGGATTAAAAATAGTAGGTTCATTAGAAGGACTTGTGAATACCATGCTGGCATCCAAAAACGTGGACAGATGGGCAAGATGGCTAGGACTCCGCTCCACTTGAAAGAGGAAGACTGAATGAAAGAGGTTAGAGCTCAGCCACGTCCTTCTCCAGTCTCCAGGATCAAGGGTTGGCTCAATCTGAAAAGACCAGTAGAGAGCATTTAGCAACTCCTTCCCTTCCCCAGGCCTCTGTCTGGTGCCCTAGACTCTGCTTTGCTCAATGTCAATTTGAATTCCTCTTCCACCCTACCTAAACATTCACATGCAAATGACGTGTTGACAAAGAACCCCAGACCCTGTGAAAAAAGACAGAGCAAGTGGCTTTTGGTATCTCCTCCTGGGAATGGCTATCAGGCTGCTGAGACCTGCCATTAGGTCGGTTGTTGGAGAGTTTTCTTTGCCAAAATACAGCACAATATATAATTTGGAAAAATAATACTTAAAGAATATTTAAAGACTATTGTTTTTCAAAAAGAACCTATAAACCACCTCTTGCGCAGGTTATGGAGGGAGGATGTGTTCGTCACTGTGCAACAGTCCACACGCTCCTTTAACTTGGCAATTCCAAGGAATAGAGGAAAAAGGCAAGGAAGGAAGGTAGGAAGGAAGGACAGATGGACTTCCCAGGGTACGTACTGGTGACTCCAAAAGGTTCTTTAAAAAAAAAAATCATTTTGTTCTCACTCTAAACAAATGGAAAGTTTCTTGGGACCATACACCCAGAAGCGCAATTTCAATTCCTGGGTACAGAACACTCTAGGAAGGTACAAGGTCCAAAATTATCAAAATAAAAACCTTTTAATTCATTTTAATTGGTTAAATGATAATTTCCACTTAAGGGCAGCAAAAGATGTGCCACAAAATGAAACATTGGATTTCTTTTCAGAATGCCAAAATCAACATTTTGGAACACTGCATTTTACCTCTTTGGCATCAGTTGGGCAGAACAAACTCTAACTTTCCACACTGTTATTGGGCTG
>NW_025803378.1:0-5121 GCF_021613505.1 Equus quagga
CTTATGTTTTGGATGTCATAGCTAAGAAACTATGGCCTAATCCAAGGTCATGAGGACTTATGCCTATGTTTTCTTATATCAATTTTATAGTTTTAGCTCTTCTATTCAGATCTTTGAATCATTGTTGTGTTAATATGTAATTGACATATGATAAACTCACCATTTTAAAATGTACAATTGAGTGGATTTTTGTATATTCACAAGGCTGCACAACCATCACCACTGTCTAATTCTGAAACATTTTCATCATCTCCCAAATACACCTGTACCCATTAACAGCCTAAGAGTGTTCTGGTACCAATTCCACTGTATGAGGGGGTTTCCCCACACATACAACAATTCTCTGACACCAGCTGTGATGCGGGGTCGGTGAGCCGAGGAGTCAAAAGAAAGATTTCTTAGACTCTCAAGATCTGGCAGTAGTGCTCTTTTATTTAGAGAATAGCATGGGGACAGGACCCATGGGCAGTCAGAGCTTCTGCTGCTGCCGCTTCTGCTGCCCCCGCTGGCATGGGGACAGGGCCCATGGGCAGGCAGAGCTGGTGCATGGGGACAGGACCCACAGGCAGTCAGAGCTCCTGCTGCTGCCCTGAGTTGAGGGTTAGGGCTAATTTTATAAGGCATGGGTACGTGACTTATTTTTACTGGAGAAAAGAAAAGATGATGTAAAAAGTCATTAAGTGATTTCAGTGCAGATGGGGTCTGGTTATTGTGCGGTCATATAACTTTAGATACGAATCTGGCCATATAGATCGGCATGTAGGTAAGGATGCCCTGGGCTTCTCTCCCTGGGGCGGTCCTAATTCATACCATAAAAAAAGTCCACTGGGTCGTATAGTTTGGCATGTAGGCCAGGTCACCTTGGGCTTCTCTAGCTGGGGCAGCCTTAATCCACATCAGCTGCACCTACAATTCAACTCAATTCTGACACTGTCTACCTGGAGATGGCATCAGAACCCACAGGTTAAGGGCTCAGGCCCACAAGACTGCCCTCCCCTTCAGGTGACAGTCCCAAGTCCAGGTTGTCACCTGGGCTTCTGACTCACTGCCTACAGATTGGAGGTTCCCATGACCTCATTCTTGGGTTTGATTAATTTGCTTGACTGGCTCTCAGAACTCAGAGAAACATCCTGCTTACTAGATCACCAGTTTATCCTAAAAGGGTACCACTCAGAAACAGCCCTATGGAAGAGCTACATAGGGCAAGGTATGGGGAAAGGGCACATAGCTTCCATGTCCTGTAGGAGCACGCCACTCTCCCCACATGTCCATGTGTTCACCAACCAGGAGCTCTTTGAACCCCATCCTTTTGGGTTTTTATGGAGGCTTCATTACACAGTCGTGATTGATTAAATCATTAGTCCTTGATGATTGAACTCAATCACCAGTCCTTAACCCCCCAGCTCAGGGGGTGGCACTAAGAATTCCAATCCTCTAGTCACCTGATTGGTTTCCCTGGCAACCAGCCCCCATCCTTAGGTGCTTCCCAAAAGCCACCTCTTTAACATAACAGAAGACACCCTTATTGCTCTCACTTCTTAGGAAATTCTGAGTTTTAGGAGCTCTTTGTCAGAAACCGGGAGGAAAACAAAATGTATATTTCTTAATATAAATTACATCACACAGCAACTCCCCATCTTGGATCAACTCTGAGTTAATTTTTGTGTAGGGTGTAAAGCAGGTATCCAACTTCATTCTTTTGCATGTGGACATACAGTTGTCCCAGAGCCATTTCTTGAAAAAACTATTTTTTCTCCTTGAATTGTATTGTCACCCTTGTTGAGATGTTGTTTGCCTTTCCACTCTCGTTCTCTCACAAGTGTACAGTGGAGTCGTCCAGAGGCTGTGTGATAGGTGATATGGCAACACGTTGAATAAAGAAATTGATGTGAGAATCCAGCTGTCTTCTCTTGAGCCAGACATAAAAGATATTTGAAAACATGTAAAACAATGCTACCTTTCTCACTAAATTAGTTATTATTTTCTAAGTAAAATATATTTTTCATAAAAATATGTAATTTATGTTAATGTGCAGTGGATTTCTTATTATTTTTATTTGATTGAAAAATTGAGTATGTAAAAATATTCTCAGCAGATATTGATATAAACAACCCAAATAAGAGTTCTATAGGTCCTCAATAGTGTAAAGAAGTTTTGCGGCTAACTAGCTTAAGAATTGCTGATTTCAGTGACTGTCAATATAGCAAACTTCCTGTAAAATTTTTTAAAAAACAAAATGAAATAAAGCTCTCATGCATCTTGGCCTCCAAGATTGCAAGGTACAAGTGCTTGAAATGATACCGCTTAAATTAAAAACACCCAATATGTACGGAAAATGTATATATGTGTATTTGGAATTCTTAGTAGTAACTGTATACTTGCATGTGTGTGTCACAACGTTAAGAGTAAGGACAACGTCAGGCTCTGCTGTAGTAAGCATTTGCCCATTGTACTTGCTCTCCAGCTGAATCTTGAGTTTTTCAACTCTAATAATTATATAAAGCCATGTCACACGTTGAGACCCGTCTGGATTGTGGAAAATGTACAGCAACAATGTATTGTGTTTAAAATGTAAGCCACCTGAATCAGGTCTGTTAGTCACTTGAATTTTTAAGTTATTCTTTTTCTAAGTCGCTTTTGGGGACAACTTAAAAACATTGCAGGAATGGAAATATCAGAATTTACCCCATGGTGAATCTGAGATTGACACGTGTGCATGATAGGCATTCTGCAGAGAGCACGGTGTTCTCCTCGTTCCCACGTTGTGTGATGAAGGATTCAAGTCGCTCCTCCTATGAAGTATCAGGGAGCCGGATGGGGAGTCCAGAGATGGAAAAAAAAAAATGAGATTATGATCAGAAGACATTATGGCAGGTTTTGCAACTGAGATTTGAACTCGATTCAAGCTAAAAGGAGTCAGTATTCAGCCCTGGGAGGGATGTGTAAGCGCTTCTCGGCCTAGGGTTCATGTGGCTCTTCTCTGCTCTTGTTAAAATGCAAATTCTGATTCAGGAGGTCTTGAGGAGGGCCTTGGAATTTGGCATTTCTGACAAACTTCCAGGGGATGCTGATGCTGCTGGTCTGTGGACCACACTTGGAGTAGTAAGGCGTTAGTGAAATTTATCTGTCTGATAATAATATTCTTAATTTCCTGAATGTGGGGACTTTTTGACCCTTATCTTCCTTGACAATACCTAACCCAGCGCGTTTCCCTCAGTAGATGTTCAGTGAATGATTAGGTGATGACCAATGCTGACTAGGTTCTGATGATGGGGATGGGATGGTTCGTTTTAACTCCCTGCTGCAGCCAAATCAAGAGAGTGTTTTTTAAACAGGATTTCCTAGGATGGCCAGTCTGATGACTGTTGAAGGTCCATGAGAGCAAATGGGGGCCTGGGGTTAGTGAGAGACTTCTTGTCCCTCTGCTTCCCAGTTTGCTTTCCTGTATCCTGGAATCTTGGTGGCATTGCCAAGGAATTCTGGCAACTCTTCAGCACAAACCATTCATTGTGTATGAGCCAGCACTGTCTGGAAGCTCCCAGAGGCATGGGGGCCAGCTGTTCTTACTTGCAGAAGTGACCCCAAGGGACTATGTCCTGGAGGATGGTTAAAAATGCATTCGAGGTGTAACATAAGCTCTGGAGCAGTTGGCTGTGGTGAGTTTCTCTGAAGGTGCAGGAGGGAAATGAGAGGATTGCTTTAGGAGAAAATGAATTTTATTTTAAAAGGGAAGAACATTTGTACAGATCAAGCAATTACGTTTTTCAAAAGTGAATTAGTAAACTTTTTTGAAATAATAGCAATCTTATTCGATAAATATTTTTAAAATATTTTCTATATGCCAAACACTGAGCTGGGAACTAGAGATAAAAAGAAAATAAAATCAGCCATCAAGAGGCTCAGTCAGTTGGGAGAAGAGAGACAAGATAGTGACGCAAGGACAAAATGAGAGACTTAGGGACAGGATTATGCAGGTGGAGGACCAAGAAGAGGAGTCAGTAGCAGACTAGGGCATCAGTAGTATCTCTGGTAGAGGTGAATCTTGATTAACAATGAAAGGACAGTGGAAGCTAACTCTCTGAAGTAGGTAAAAAAGGCACTCCACGCAAGGTGATCCTTTGCTTGGTACAAAACTCTGGGCGTGAAACAGCGTGATTGGGCATGGAAATGAAGGAAGGGAGAATTGGGGATTAGTCCCAGGTGGTTGGTTTCAGTGACAGGAGTAATGGCGATGCCACTCTTGGAGAGACAGGACTGGCCACATAATTTTGGGGGCCCAGTACAAAATGAAAATATTCAAAACTTGTTAAGAATTAAAGATTGCAACAACAGACTGTTAAACTAAGTTGGGGCCCTTCTAAACACGGTGCCTGTGCAGATGCACAGGTCACCTGCCCGTGAAGCTGGCCCTGAGCTGCTAGAGTAATGGAGAAACAGCTTGGGGAGGAGATGATGAGTCCCATTTTGGGTATTCACGTTGAGGTGCCTCTAGGGTATCTGAGCAGAGAATTCCCAGCAGTGAGTTGGAAATAAGGAATGAAAGTCAGCAGAGGGGTCTGGTATGGAGACACAGATAAGGGAGTCATAGTGTTCATGAACATGGAGGTTGAAACCATGTGGAATGAACAAAACTTCATCATGCTGCTCTTCCTTTTTTGTCTGTTTCTGCTTGGGGCATCCTTGTAGATGAAGCCAATGGATTATGAGCTCGGACTTCTTTCCTAGGGTACTTGATCATTTTTCCTTTATTAGGCAACTCTGACCTGAACAAGAGCTTCTCCATGTTCTTCCACAAACAAGGCAGCCAAATAGAGTTATCAGTGGAAAAGTATTTTCCTGCTCTTAATCCGCATTTCCCACCTTGGACTAGCAAATGAAAAAGGCCTCTCTCAGCCTTAAGGTTCTGAGTTACAAGCACAGGATTTTCACTCCAGGAAAGTTGCCCTTTAAGACAGTGTCGTGAACATTAAATAGATAATACATTTAAAAATTCTGTCAATGTGGCACCAAATGAAAGTTAACATGTTATATGAGGGACAGCTTTGCAAGTTAGGCTACAGTAATTTATCCTTTGCTTAGTATTGATTTATATCTCAGATGTCTTCTTTGGCAAATTTTGTT
>NW_025803379.1:0-5121 GCF_021613505.1 Equus quagga
AACAAAATTTGCCAAAGAAGACATCTGAGATATAAATCAATACTAAGCAAAGGATAAATTACTGTAGCCTAACTTGCAAAGCTGTCCCTCATATAACATGTTAACTTTCATTTGGTGCCACATTGACAGAATTTTTAAATGTATTATCTATTTAATGTTCACGACACTGTCTTAAAGGGCAACTTTCCTGGAGTGAAAATCCTGTGCTTGTAACTCAGAACCTTAAGGCTGAGAGAGGCCTTTTTCATTTGCTAGTCCAAGGTGGGAAATGCGGATTAAGAGCAGGAAAATACTTTTCCACTGATAACTCTATTTGGCTGCCTTGTTTGTGGAAGAACATGGAGAAGCTCTTGTTCAGGTCAGAGTTGCCTAATAAAGGAAAAATGATCAAGTACCCTAGGAAAGAAGTCCGAGCTCATAATCCATTGGCTTCATCTACAAGGATGCCCCAAGCAGAAACAGACAAAAAAGGAAGAGCAGCATGATGAAGTTTTGTTCATTCCACATGGTTTCAACCTCCATGTTCATGAACACTATGACTCCCTTATCTGTGTCTCCATACCAGACCCCTCTGCTGACTTTCATTCCTTATTTCCAACTCACTGCTGGGAATTCTCTGCTCAGATACCCTAGAGGCACCTCAACGTGAATACCCAAAATGGGACTCATCATCTCCTCCCCAAGCTGTTTCTCCATTACTCTAGCAGCTCAGGGCCAGCTTCACGGGCAGGTGACCTGTGCATCTGCACAGGCACCGTGTTTAGAAGGGCCCCAACTTAGTTTAACAGTCTGTTGTTGCAATCTTTAATTCTTAACAAGTTTTGAATATTTTCATTTTGTACTGGGCCCCCAAAATTATGTGGCCAGTCCTGTCTCTCCAAGAGTGGCATCGCCATTACTCCTGTCACTGAAACCAACCACCTGGGACTAATCCCCAATTCTCCCTTCCTTCATTTCCATGCCCAATCACGCTGTTTCACGCCCAGAGTTTTGTACCAAGCAAAGGATCACCTTGCGTGGAGTGCCTTTTTTACCTACTTCAGAGAGTTAGCTTCCACTGTCCTTTCATTGTTAATCAAGATTCACCTCTACCAGAGATACTACTGATGCCCTAGTCTGCTACTGACTCCTCTTCTTGGTCCTCCACCTGCATAATCCTGTCCCTAAGTCTCTCATTTTGTCCTTGCGTCACTATCTTGTCTCTCTTCTCCCAACTGACTGAGCCTCTTGATGGCTGATTTTATTTTCTTTTTATCTCTAGTTCCCAGCTCAGTGTTTGGCATATAGAAAATATTTTAAAAATATTTATCGAATAAGATTGCTATTATTTCAAAAAAGTTTACTAATTCACTTTTGAAAAACGTAATTGCTTGATCTGTACAAATGTTCTTCCCTTTTAAAATAAAATTCATTTTCTCCTAAAGCAATCCTCTCATTTCCCTCCTGCACCTTCAGAGAAACTCACCACAGCCAACTGCTCCAGAGCTTATGTTACACCTCGAATGCATTTTTAACCATCCTCCAGGACATAGTCCCTTGGGGTCACTTCTGCAAGTAAGAACAGCTGGCCCCCATGCCTCTGGGAGCTTCCAGACAGTGCTGGCTCATACACAATGAATGGTTTGTGCTGAAGAGTTGCCAGAATTCCTTGGCAATGCCACCAAGATTCCAGGATACAGGAAAGCAAACTGGGAAGCAGAGGGACAAGAAGTCTCTCACTAACCCCAGGCCCCCATTTGCTCTCATGGACCTTCAACAGTCATCAGACTGGCCATCCTAGGAAATCCTGTTTAAAAAACACTCTCTTGATTTGGCTGCAGCAGGGAGTTAAAACGAACCATCCCATCCCCATCATCAGAACCTAGTCAGCATTGGTCATCACCTAATCATTCACTGAACATCTACTGAGGGAAACGCGCTGGGTTAGGTATTGTCAAGGAAGATAAGGGTCAAAAAGTCCCCACATTCAGGAAATTAAGAATATTATTATCAGACAGATAAATTTCACTAACGCCTTACTACTCCAAGTGTGGTCCACAGACCAGCAGCATCAGCATCCCCTGGAAGTTTGTCAGAAATGCCAAATTCCAAGGCCCTCCTCAAGACCTCCTGAATCAGAATTTGCATTTTAACAAGAGCAGAGAAGAGCCACATGAACCCTAGGCCGAGAAGCGCTTACACATCCCTCCCAGGGCTGAATACTGACTCCTTTTAGCTTGAATCGAGTTCAAATCTCAGTTGCAAAACCTGCCATAATGTCTTCTGATCATAATCTCATTTTTTTTTTTCCATCTCTGGACTCCCCATCCGGCTCCCTGATACTTCATAGGAGGAGCGACTTGAATCCTTCATCACACAACGTGGGAACGAGGAGAACACCGTGCTCTCTGCAGAATGCCTATCATGCACACGTGTCAATCTCAGATTCACCATGGGGTAAATTCTGATATTTCCATTCCTGCAATGTTTTTAAGTTGTCCCCAAAAGCGACTTAGAAAAAGAATAACTTAAAAATTCAAGTGACTAACAGACCTGATTCAGGTGGCTTACATTTTAAACACAATACATTGTTGCTGTACATTTTCCACAATCCAGACGGGTCTCAACGTGTGACATGGCTTTATATAATTATTAGAGTTGAAAAACTCAAGATTCAGCTGGAGAGCAAGTACAATGGGCAAATGCTTACTACAGCAGAGCCTGACGTTGTCCTTACTCTTAACGTTGTGACACACACATGCAAGTATACAGTTACTACTAAGAATTCCAAATACACATATATACATTTTCCGTACATATTGGGTGTTTTTAATTTAAGCGGTATCATTTCAAGCACTTGTACCTTGCAATCTTGGAGGCCAAGATGCATGAGAGCTTTATTTCATTTTGTTTTTTAAAAAATTTTACAGGAAGTTTGCTATATTGACAGTCACTGAAATCAGCAATTCTTAAGCTAGTTAGCCGCAAAACTTCTTTACACTATTGAGGACCTATAGAACTCTTATTTGGGTTGTTTATATCAATATCTGCTGAGAATATTTTTACATACTCAATTTTTCAATCAAATAAAAATAATAAGAAATCCACTGCACATTAACATAAATTACATATTTTTATGAAAAATATATTTTACTTAGAAAATAATAACTAATTTAGTGAGAAAGGTAGCATTGTTTTACATGTTTTCAAATATCTTTTATGTCTGGCTCAAGAGAAGACAGCTGGATTCTCACATCAATTTCTTTATTCAACGTGTTGCCATATCACCTATCACACAGCCTCTGGACGACTCCACTGTACACTTGTGAGAGAACGAGAGTGGAAAGGCAAACAACATCTCAACAAGGGTGACAATACAATTCAAGGAGAAAAAATAGTTTTTTCAAGAAATGGCTCTGGGACAACTGTATGTCCACATGCAAAAGAATGAAGTTGGATACCTGCTTTACACCCTACACAAAAATTAACTCAGAGTTGATCCAAGATGGGGAGTTGCTGTGTGATGTAATTTATATTAAGAAATATACATTTTGTTTTCCTCCCGGTTTCTGACAAAGAGCTCCTAAAACTCAGAATTTCCTAAGAAGTGAGAGCAATAAGGGTGTCTTCTGTTATGTTAAAGAGGTGGCTTTTGGGAAGCACCTAAGGATGGGGGCTGGTTGCCAGGGAAACCAATCAGGTGACTAGAGGATTGGAATTCTTAGTGCCACCCCCTGAGCTGGGGGGTTAAGGACTGGTGATTGAGTTCAATCATCAAGGACTAATGATTTAATCAATCACGACTGTGTAATGAAGCCTCCATAAAAACCCAAAAGGATGGGGTTCAAAGAGCTCCTGGTTGGTGAACACATGGACATGTGGGGAGAGTGGCGTGCTCCTACAGGACATGGAAGCTATGTGCCCTTTCCCCATACCTTGCCCTATGTAGCTCTTCCATAGGGCTGTTTCTGAGTGGTACCCTTTTAGGATAAACTGGTGATCTAGTAAGCAGGATGTTTCTCTGAGTTCTGAGAGCCAGTCAAGCAAATTAATCAAACCCAAGAATGAGGTCATGGGAACCTCCAATCTGTAGGCAGTGAGTCAGAAGCCCAGGTGACAACCTGGACTTGGGACTGTCACCTGAAGGGGAGGGCAGTCTTGTGGGCCTGAGCCCTTAACCTGTGGGTTCTGATGCCATCTCCAGGTAGACAGTGTCAGAATTGAGTTGAATTGTAGGTGCAGCTGATGTGGATTAAGGCTGCCCCAGCTAGAGAAGCCCAAGGTGACCTGGCCTACATGCCAAACTATACGACCCAGTGGACTTTTTTTATGGTATGAATTAGGACCGCCCCAGGGAGAGAAGCCCAGGGCATCCTTACCTACATGCCGATCTATATGGCCAGATTCGTATCTAAAGTTATATGACCGCACAATAACCAGACCCCATCTGCACTGAAATCACTTAATGACTTTTTACATCATCTTTTCTTTTCTCCAGTAAAAATAAGTCACGTACCCATGCCTTATAAAATTAGCCCTAACCCTCAACTCAGGGCAGCAGCAGGAGCTCTGACTGCCTGTGGGTCCTGTCCCCATGCACCAGCTCTGCCTGCCCATGGGCCCTGTCCCCATGCCAGCGGGGGCAGCAGAAGCGGCAGCAGCAGAAGCTCTGACTGCCCATGGGTCCTGTCCCCATGCTATTCTCTAAATAAAAGAGCACTACTGCCAGATCTTGAGAGTCTAAGAAATCTTTCTTTTGACTCCTCGGCTCACCGACCCCGCATCACAGCTGGTGTCAGAGAATTGTTGTATGTGTGGGGAAACCCCCTCATACAGTGGAATTGGTACCAGAACACTCTTAGGCTGTTAATGGGTACAGGTGTATTTGGGAGATGATGAAAATGTTTCAGAATTAGACAGTGGTGATGGTTGTGCAGCCTTGTGAATATACAAAAATCCACTCAATTGTACATTTTAAAATGGTGAGTTTATCATATGTCAATTACATATTAACACAACAATGATTCAAAGATCTGAATAGAAGAGCTAAAACTATAAAATTGATATAAGAAAACATAGGCATAAGTCCTCATGACCTTGGATTAGGCCATAGTTTCTTAGCTATGACATCCAAAACATAAG
>NW_025803380.1:0-1245 GCF_021613505.1 Equus quagga
GCCTCAACATGGCCTAATGAGCAGTGCCATGTCCCCGCCCAGGATCCGAACCCTGGGCCGCCTAAGTGGAGCACGGGAACCCAACCACTTGGCCGTGGGGCCGGCCCCAGCTACAGCTTTTCTGCTAAAAGGACAATCCCACACTTTTCTTTATCAAACTCATCTAGAATGCCATTCAGGGTCCACTGAAAATCAGACACAAAAGGAACAGAGGGGAGAGACAGTTTGTTAAATACTGTGGCCCAGCTCTGACGTTTTTAGGCCTAGATTACATGGGCCAACTCTTTGTATTAAATATATTCTGAAAAAAAGTAATGTTATTTCAATGGTCTGCTAAGATCTTATGTCTTAACGTCCTCAAAGCAATGGCAGAGTGCATTGACTGTGAGGAAAATGCAATCCTGTTAGCTCCACATTGGTTGGACAGTATATAGCTGGATGCTTTCACTCATCTAGCAAACTCTAACTCAAACTGACTTTGACATTAAGGACATTTACTGGCTCATATATCCGGAAGTCCTGAGTTAAGGACTTAGTTCAAGGACCGTCCTGCCTTTTGTGACGGCTTTATCCTCGGACTGCTGTTGGGATGGTTGTAGTAGTTCCAATTCTCACGTTTTCATAGGGTCCCCTCCAGAGGAAGAGAGAAACCTCTTCCGACTCAGCATTCCAAGCAAAAGTCCTGCAGTCACTCTGATCAGACCTCCTAGGCCACATGCCCAACCCTGCACCAGTGACTGTCATCAGTGGAAGGGAATGTGCCTATTAGCTTAAGGTGACCAGAGCCTGACCCTGGGACTCAGGGTGGGTCTAACTTCCCTCCTGGTGGTGTTCTGCATGGGGGAGGGGTCAATACCAAAAACCCAGGCCTCTTTCCAGAAGGAGGAAGGGGAAGGGGGCAATGACTTCTAGGAAGATGACCTCCAATAGCTAGTGTAGTCGCTTTGTCTGGGTCAGTGGTTCTCAAGGTGTGTTCCAGGACCCCTGGAAGTCCCTGAGATCCTTTCAGGGCATCTATGAGGTTCACAGTAATTTCAAAATAGTACAAAGATGTTGTTTGCTTTTATTGGGTAACAGTTTTATTGAGATATGATTCACATACTGTAAAATTCACGCACGTACTCAAAGTGTGTAAATTTAATATATTCGCAGAATTGTGTGAGCATCACCACAATCAATTTTAGAACTTTCATCATCCCCGAAAGAAACCCTGAGCCCTTTAGCAGTCATACCCTCGCTTCCTCC
>NW_025803381.1:0-1245 GCF_021613505.1 Equus quagga
GGAGGAAGCGAGGGTATGACTGCTAAAGGGCTCAGGGTTTCTTTCGGGGATGATGAAAGTTCTAAAATTGATTGTGGTGATGCTCACACAATTCTGCGAATATATTAAATTTACACACTTTGAGTACGTGCGTGAATTTTACAGTATGTGAATCATATCTCAATAAAACTGTTACCCAATAAAAGCAAACAACATCTTTGTACTATTTTGAAATTACTGTGAACCTCATAGATGCCCTGAAAGGATCTCAGGGACTTCCAGGGGTCCTGGAACACACCTTGAGAACCACTGACCCAGACAAAGCGACTACACTAGCTATTGGAGGTCATCTTCCTAGAAGTCATTGCCCCCTTCCCCTTCCTCCTTCTGGAAAGAGGCCTGGGTTTTTGGTATTGACCCCTCCCCCATGCAGAACACCACCAGGAGGGAAGTTAGACCCACCCTGAGTCCCAGGGTCAGGCTCTGGTCACCTTAAGCTAATAGGCACATTCCCTTCCACTGATGACAGTCACTGGTGCAGGGTTGGGCATGTGGCCTAGGAGGTCTGATCAGAGTGACTGCAGGACTTTTGCTTGGAATGCTGAGTCGGAAGAGGTTTCTCTCTTCCTCTGGAGGGGACCCTATGAAAACGTGAGAATTGGAACTACTACAACCATCCCAACAGCAGTCCGAGGATAAAGCCGTCACAAAAGGCAGGACGGTCCTTGAACTAAGTCCTTAACTCAGGACTTCCGGATATATGAGCCAGTAAATGTCCTTAATGTCAAAGTCAGTTTGAGTTAGAGTTTGCTAGATGAGTGAAAGCATCCAGCTATATACTGTCCAACCAATGTGGAGCTAACAGGATTGCATTTTCCTCACAGTCAATGCACTCTGCCATTGCTTTGAGGACGTTAAGACATAAGATCTTAGCAGACCATTGAAATAACATTACTTTTTTTCAGAATATATTTAATACAAAGAGTTGGCCCATGTAATCTAGGCCTAAAAACGTCAGAGCTGGGCCACAGTATTTAACAAACTGTCTCTCCCCTCTGTTCCTTTTGTGTCTGATTTTCAGTGGACCCTGAATGGCATTCTAGATGAGTTTGATAAAGAAAAGTGTGGGATTGTCCTTTTAGCAGAAAAGCTGTAGCTGGGGCCGGCCCCACGGCCAAGTGGTTGGGTTCCCGTGCTCCACTTAGGCGGCCCAGGGTTCGGATCCTGGGCGGGGACATGGCACTGCTCATTAGGCCATGTTGAGGC
>NW_025803382.1:0-1013 GCF_021613505.1 Equus quagga
CGTGCCCTTTTTTCGCGTGAGGCGGCGACGTTTCCTGGGAGTGAGAGCGGCCAGGCTGCCCGGAGCTCCAGCGTTGAGGGACGGACACGCGCTGCGCGGAACTGGAGCTACCTCAGAAGGAATTCTGTGAAATCTGTTTCAGACAAAGGAAAAGGGCTGTGAGGTGGGCAGGGAGGGACCCTGCGGGACCTGGGTCCCGGAGAAAAAACGCCCCTTGGATTGTTGGTGGACGTTCGCTCTCGCCCAAGCTGGAGAAGGGAGAGCTGTTTGGGCGAGGGCAGTTTTGCTGACAGCCCCATCCTAGGGTAGAAAGTGCCTTTGTGCTTGCAGGAGATCTGGTGTGAGCTGCTAGGGCGTGTGTGTTTGTGTGGGCGTGTAGGCGCATGTGTGCACTTTCGGTGCGTGTATACGTAGGCTGGTGTGTGCCAGCTGCCATGACCCACTCGGTGCCCACAATCTGGAAGAGTCATGTCAGGGCTCAGCATATTAGCTTCTGACTCGAATTTCTTTACTTATCTCTGGGAATTCCTCTTCTCACCTACTCCAAGGCTTGAAGCTCCAGGATTGAGCTGTCTTTTAAATGCAGGGCTCCCTGCCCACTGAATGTTCTGGAGGATCTTGATTTCATTCTGAGCTAAGCACTGCTTAATCCTTAATGAAAGGATTAGCAGCGTGGGCAGTTTTCCTGCTGCCACAGGGTTGTGAAGAAACGTTTGCCGTGTACTGTCCTGTGATCCAGAGAGAGGGATCGTGCTCTTTGCTTTAAGTCCTAAAGTGCATGTACAAGTCCTTTAACCCATCCTGAACATGGCGATAATGAGGGGCAAGAGCAGGCAGTGGGCTGTGGAGTTCTCCTCTGCTCTCTCAGCCCTCTGTCTGCCCTGTCCAGCCTCACTTGGTGGGAACGCCCCTGACTTTTTCCCCTTTCTGGACTATGTCTTGCTTAGAATAGATAAGCCGTCCCCAAAGGACGTGTATTTGTTGTCTGGTGTTCTGGGAAACAATAAATTGTG
>NW_025803383.1:0-1013 GCF_021613505.1 Equus quagga
CACAATTTATTGTTTCCCAGAACACCAGACAACAAATACACGTCCTTTGGGGACGGCTTATCTATTCTAAGCAAGACATAGTCCAGAAAGGGGAAAAAGTCAGGGGCGTTCCCACCAAGTGAGGCTGGACAGGGCAGACAGAGGGCTGAGAGAGCAGAGGAGAACTCCACAGCCCACTGCCTGCTCTTGCCCCTCATTATCGCCATGTTCAGGATGGGTTAAAGGACTTGTACATGCACTTTAGGACTTAAAGCAAAGAGCACGATCCCTCTCTCTGGATCACAGGACAGTACACGGCAAACGTTTCTTCACAACCCTGTGGCAGCAGGAAAACTGCCCACGCTGCTAATCCTTTCATTAAGGATTAAGCAGTGCTTAGCTCAGAATGAAATCAAGATCCTCCAGAACATTCAGTGGGCAGGGAGCCCTGCATTTAAAAGACAGCTCAATCCTGGAGCTTCAAGCCTTGGAGTAGGTGAGAAGAGGAATTCCCAGAGATAAGTAAAGAAATTCGAGTCAGAAGCTAATATGCTGAGCCCTGACATGACTCTTCCAGATTGTGGGCACCGAGTGGGTCATGGCAGCTGGCACACACCAGCCTACGTATACACGCACCGAAAGTGCACACATGCGCCTACACGCCCACACAAACACACACGCCCTAGCAGCTCACACCAGATCTCCTGCAAGCACAAAGGCACTTTCTACCCTAGGATGGGGCTGTCAGCAAAACTGCCCTCGCCCAAACAGCTCTCCCTTCTCCAGCTTGGGCGAGAGCGAACGTCCACCAACAATCCAAGGGGCGTTTTTTCTCCGGGACCCAGGTCCCGCAGGGTCCCTCCCTGCCCACCTCACAGCCCTTTTCCTTTGTCTGAAACAGATTTCACAGAATTCCTTCTGAGGTAGCTCCAGTTCCGCGCAGCGCGTGTCCGTCCCTCAACGCTGGAGCTCCGGGCAGCCTGGCCGCTCTCACTCCCAGGAAACGTCGCCGCCTCACGCGAAAAAAGGGCACG
>NW_025803384.1:0-1010 GCF_021613505.1 Equus quagga
AAAAAAAGCAGGTGTTGCCATTTTTATATCAGACAAAGTAGACTTCTAAGCAAAACATATAAAGAAAGACAAAGAGGGGCAGCATATAATGATAAAAGGGACACTCCACCAAGATGACATAACACATAAATATATACGCACCCAACACAGGAGCACCAAAATATGAAAAGCAACTATTAACAAAACTAAAAGGACACAACAAAAACAATACAATAATAGTAGGGGACCTCAACACCCCATTAACACCAATGGATAGATCGTCCAGACAGAAAATCAACAAGGAAATTGTAGAATTAAATTTAAAATTAGACCAGATGGACTTAATAGATATATATAGAACACTTCATCTAAAAACAGCAAGTTACACATTCTTCTCAAGTGCACATGGAACATTCTCAAGGATAGACCATATCTTTGGAAACAAAGCAAGCATCAGTAAATTCAAGAGGGTTGAAATAATATTGAGCATCTTTTTGGATCATAATGCTATGAAACTAGAAATCAACTACAAGAAGAAAACTGGGAAAGGGGCAAAATTGTGGAGACAAAACAACATGCTGCTGAACAAACAATGGGTTATTGAAGAAATTAAAGAAGAAATCAAATATTATCTGGAGACAAATGAAAATGAACACACGCCATACCAACTTGTTTGGGATGCAGCAAAAGCAGTCCTAAGAGGGAAATTCATTGCAATACAGGCTCACCTCAATAAGCAAGAAGAATCTTACATAAATAACCTCAATGATAACGAACGGAATTAGAAAAAGAAGAACAAACAAAGCCCAAAGTCAGTAGAAAGAGGGAAATAATAAATATTAGAGCAGAAATAAACAATATTGAAACCAAAAAGACAGTAGAAATGATCAATGAAACAAAGTTTGTTTTTATAAAAAATTAATGAAATCAATAAACCCTTAGCCAGACTCATTAAGAAAAAAAAGACAGAAATCTCAAATAAACAAAATTAGAAATGAGAGAGTAGAAATCACAACAGATACCAAAGAAAT
>NW_025803385.1:0-1010 GCF_021613505.1 Equus quagga
ATTTCTTTGGTATCTGTTGTGATTTCTACTCTCTCATTTCTAATTTTGTTTATTTGAGATTTCTGTCTTTTTTTTCTTAATGAGTCTGGCTAAGGGTTTATTGATTTCATTAATTTTTTATAAAAACAAACTTTGTTTCATTGATCATTTCTACTGTCTTTTTGGTTTCAATATTGTTTATTTCTGCTCTAATATTTATTATTTCCCTCTTTCTACTGACTTTGGGCTTTGTTTGTTCTTCTTTTTCTAATTCCGTTCGTTATCATTGAGGTTATTTATGTAAGATTTTTCTTGCTTATTGAGGTGAGCCTGTATTGCAATGAATTTCCCTCTTAGGACTGCTTTTGCTGCATCCCAAACAAGTTGGTATGGCGTGTGTTCATTTTCATTTGTCTCCAGATAATATTTGATTTCTTCTTTAATTTCTTCAATAACCCATTGTTTGTTCAGCAGCATGTTGTTTTGTCTCCACAATTTTGCCCCTTTCCCAGTTTTCTTCTTGTAGTTGATTTCTAGTTTCATAGCATTATGATCCAAAAAGATGCTCAATATTATTTCAACCCTCTTGAATTTACTGATGCTTGCTTTGTTTCCAAAGATATGGTCTATCCTTGAGAATGTTCCATGTGCACTTGAGAAGAATGTGTAACTTGCTGTTTTTAGATGAAGTGTTCTATATATATCTATTAAGTCCATCTGGTCTAATTTTAAATTTAATTCTACAATTTCCTTGTTGATTTTCTGTCTGGACGATCTATCCATTGGTGTTAATGGGGTGTTGAGGTCCCCTACTATTATTGTATTGTTTTTGTTGTGTCCTTTTAGTTTTGTTAATAGTTGCTTTTCATATTTTGGTGCTCCTGTGTTGGGTGCGTATATATTTATGTGTTATGTCATCTTGGTGGAGTGTCCCTTTTATCATTATATGCTGCCCCTCTTTGTCTTTCTTTATATGTTTTGCTTAGAAGTCTACTTTGTCTGATATAAAAATGGCAACACCTGCTTTTTTT
>NW_025803386.1:0-1051 GCF_021613505.1 Equus quagga
GTGAAGGGATGGAAGACAATACTCTAAGATAATAATGAACAAAAAAAGCAGGTGTTGCCATTCTTATATCAGACAAAGTAGACTTCTAAGCAAAACATATAAAGAAAGACAAAGAGAGGCAGCATATAATGACAAAAGGGACACTCCACCAAGATGACATAACACATAAATATATATGCACCCAACACAGGAGCACCAATATATGAAAAGCAAGTATTAACAAAACTAAAAGGACACAACAAAAACAATACAATAATAGTAGGGGACCTCAACACCCCATTAACACCAATGGATAGATCATCCAGACAGAAAATCAACAAGGAAATTGTAGAATTAAATTTAAAATTAGACAAGATGGACTTAATAGATATATATAGAACACGTCATCCAAAAACAGCAGGTTACACATTCTTCTCAAGTGCACATGGAACATTCTCAAGGATAGACCATATCTTTGGAAACAAAGCAAGCATCAGTAAATTCAGGAGGGTTGAAATAATATTGAGCATCTTTTTGGATCATAATGCTATGAAACTAGAAATCAACTACATGAAGAAAACTGGGAAAGGGGCAAAATTGTGGAGACAAAACAACATGCTGCTGAACAAACAATGGATTATTGAAGAAATTAAAGAAGAAATCAAATATTATCTGGAGACAAATGAAAATGAACACACGCCATACCAACTTGTTTGGGATGCAGCAAAAGCAGTCCTAAGAGGGAAATTCATTGCAATACAGGCTCACCTCAATAAGCAAGAAAAATCTTACATAAATAACCTCAATGATAACGAATGGAATTAGAAACAGAAGAACAAACAAAGCCCAAAGTCAGTAGAAAGAGGGAAATAATAAATATTAGAGCTGAAATAAACAATATTGAAACCAAAAAGACAGTAGAAAGGATCAATGAAACAAAGAGTTTGTTTTTATAAAAAATTAACGAAATCAATAAACCCTTAGCCAGACTCATTAAGAAAAAAAGACGGAAATCTCAAATAAATAAAATTAGAAATGAGAGAGTAGAAATCACAACAGATACCAAAGAAAT
>NW_025803387.1:0-1051 GCF_021613505.1 Equus quagga
ATTTCTTTGGTATCTGTTGTGATTTCTACTCTCTCATTTCTAATTTTATTTATTTGAGATTTCCGTCTTTTTTTCTTAATGAGTCTGGCTAAGGGTTTATTGATTTCGTTAATTTTTTATAAAAACAAACTCTTTGTTTCATTGATCCTTTCTACTGTCTTTTTGGTTTCAATATTGTTTATTTCAGCTCTAATATTTATTATTTCCCTCTTTCTACTGACTTTGGGCTTTGTTTGTTCTTCTGTTTCTAATTCCATTCGTTATCATTGAGGTTATTTATGTAAGATTTTTCTTGCTTATTGAGGTGAGCCTGTATTGCAATGAATTTCCCTCTTAGGACTGCTTTTGCTGCATCCCAAACAAGTTGGTATGGCGTGTGTTCATTTTCATTTGTCTCCAGATAATATTTGATTTCTTCTTTAATTTCTTCAATAATCCATTGTTTGTTCAGCAGCATGTTGTTTTGTCTCCACAATTTTGCCCCTTTCCCAGTTTTCTTCATGTAGTTGATTTCTAGTTTCATAGCATTATGATCCAAAAAGATGCTCAATATTATTTCAACCCTCCTGAATTTACTGATGCTTGCTTTGTTTCCAAAGATATGGTCTATCCTTGAGAATGTTCCATGTGCACTTGAGAAGAATGTGTAACCTGCTGTTTTTGGATGACGTGTTCTATATATATCTATTAAGTCCATCTTGTCTAATTTTAAATTTAATTCTACAATTTCCTTGTTGATTTTCTGTCTGGATGATCTATCCATTGGTGTTAATGGGGTGTTGAGGTCCCCTACTATTATTGTATTGTTTTTGTTGTGTCCTTTTAGTTTTGTTAATACTTGCTTTTCATATATTGGTGCTCCTGTGTTGGGTGCATATATATTTATGTGTTATGTCATCTTGGTGGAGTGTCCCTTTTGTCATTATATGCTGCCTCTCTTTGTCTTTCTTTATATGTTTTGCTTAGAAGTCTACTTTGTCTGATATAAGAATGGCAACACCTGCTTTTTTTGTTCATTATTATCTTAGAGTATTGTCTTCCATCCCTTCAC
>NW_025803388.1:0-52941 GCF_021613505.1 Equus quagga
AATGAAAAGGGCAAAAGTGAGTTTCCAAAACAAGTCACTTACACAAGTTGTCATCTGTCCCTTTTTCAGTTGCTTACTCCTTCTCCAACTCCTCTCCTTCCCTGCATTCCTTAATTGTGCATGTTCTTGAAGGCTCAAAAGAGTTTATTCAAACTCACAATTTCAGTCTTCAGAGACCTGTACCCTATTAGATCAATCTGATATCTCTATGATATAATAAATCCCATCCTCCTAATCTTTATATAGCCTTCCTCATGTGCAACTGTGTAATATCCTCCCAATGCCTGCTAGTCATGTCCCGTCTTCAACTCAAAATCAGCATGATCAAAAGCAAAAACAAACTCCTGTATCTTCCCCAACCACAACCAACTCCACTGTGAGTGGCTTGAAAATTCTGCCTTGATTCCCAAACTCACTATATCATAGTCATCTTTGTCTTGATATCTTCTCTCATTCCTCATCCTCTAATCGGTGAAATCTCATCAACATTTCCTTGGAAAATTCTTGTATATTCCCTCCTCACTATCCCACCATTCATCTCACAACCTCTTCACAACTATCTTAGCACAGTTAGCTTCTGTGCAGCCTTCTGGTCTCTAGTTTTCTCACTCCTTTATCAAAATAGTCTTCTTTAAAAAATAGTTTAATCAAATTATTCAAGATTTTATAGTGGAAATGTGGTAAAGGATAATATCTGGGAAAGTGTAAGTACTGTGGAATCAGAGAGATGCCAAACCCAGACTGGGGGTGGAAGAGAGTGTGAGAATCCAAGAAAAGGAAGGCTTCTTAAAGAATGTAGTTTCTGCATAAGTTTCGTAGGGTGGGTAAGAGTTGACCAGGCAAAGGACAGGAGAGTAGGCAGAATATTCCAGGCAGGAGAGATATATATGAAAGCAAAGTCGTGTAATTCAACTTTTAAAAGTTGAAAAAGGGGTCTGTGTATCTGCAGGAAAGATCTCATGTGCTGTCCATAGGGACGCTTGTGTTTATACTGAGACATGAGAATACATCAAATGTTGAAGACCACAGGGAAAAGCTACAGAAAAAAAAAAGAGATATATATGGATTTTTTTCATGTGTATGTATATACACACCAAATCTTCACAATTTTATTTTCTATATTATGAGATTAATAAGTATATATTGCATTTATTATCACATAAAATGTAAGTTATCTTTAATACAAATAAACTACAACATCAGTTGTCTAAAACATGGAAACTGGATGGCTGAGGGCCAAAGGTGAGTGGAGAGTTTACGCTGCATACTATTTTGTACTTTTGCCTGAGGTCAAAGAAGTTCTTTGCATAGAATCCCATTTTCCACTCCCCTACCTATTGCTAATATGAAATCTTCAAAGGACCAGTTTAGGTTCTATCTCCTCCATGAAGCCTCCCTGACCAATGGAGCCCTCTATTTCTTGAGCAATCATGTACTAAGTATCTAGCATATAGAAGATATACCAGTGCTGAGGATACCAGGCTAAATAAAACCAGTCCATACTCTTAAGGAGTTTACAATCTGGTGTAGATAATGGGCAATCAACCGATAATTGGAATACACTGAAAGAGAGTTAATGAATTCAACCTGGAAGAAATATTACTGAGAGGAAGTAATCCTGAAGTGGTCAATTATTGCTGTAGAAAATGGAAAATATGGAGGTTAGGCCATTACAGGTAAAAGGAAAACCATGAATAGATACTGAGACAAGAAACAGCATAGATGGTGAGGAGGGGATGGAGGTGTCAGGGGAAAACAGCCAAGGGCAATTAAAAGAAACACACTTCTGAAGAAGCATTAGAATTGAGGTAAAGAATAGTGGAAGATAAGGATAGAGAGGTGGGCAAGGACAAGAGCATGGGGTGGGGGGGGTACCTTTTCTATCAGAAGGAACTAGACCTTTATCCTGTTGGCAACAAGGTATATCTGATGGCTTTTAAACAATAGGGTGGCCTGGTTCAACTTGGATTTAGAGGGTTTTAAGGAAGCTAAACCCAAAGTAAGAAGAATGAAACAAGGAATGACTCCACACAACTGAAACCTGGTGTGCAAATGTGTGCTGCCTTGAATTGATCATTCATTATTTTGTTGTTTGCACTATCTCCTCCACAGACTGCTAGTTTATTTATCACAGAGATTAAAAATTTATCCACCATATCAACAAAGTTCTAATAAAGATGAAGTCTCAAATACTTAATGTTTAAAACCACCACTCCTATAACCAAGCTCATGTGAAGTGATCAGAGAGGGGTTCTGTACTTCATAGACCTAGAAAGCCCACGGCTTCTATTACCATCCTCTAACTTCTGCCTCTAGAAGTTATTGCCTTACCCTATACCCCATCTGTACTTCCTTGTGATACGAACTTGGCACTCCTTCATGGACCTCCTTTAACTACTAGATCATTTTTTTGGCCCAAGCTCAATCTGAGGCTTGGATTCTTTCTACAGCTTTCCTCTCCAGGAGAAGAGGTAGGCATGAAAACCAGGCTAAAACACCTCCAGTAATAAACAACTCACCACTTCCACCTCCTCAGGAAGTCAGTGCCTACATTGGATCATACTGACTTTTAGTTATTTATTCCTATAATGAACAAATATTTATGTTTCTGTAGATTCCACTCATTAATTCCCCAGATCATAAATAAAGTGTATTCCTTCTTTTCTACCACAGCACTTAAGCTAACTGAAACCAGAGAGAAGTAGAGTAGAGCACAGAGAATCAAGGACAAACACAAGTTTCATGGTTTTTTTGTGAAGCTGACATGTGCCTACTGCAATCCATTTCATGACTTTGTTCAAAGGGACAATGGTATCATCTCTCTCATTCCAACTATCCTGTAAAGGCTATTTCAGGGAGTGCAGAATGAGGGTGAGAGCAAGTAGTGGAACCAATGGAAAGAAAGTTCCATTGACTTCCAAATGCAAGAGAGTAAAGAAGGGGCAGCAGTAAGAGGCATATGTCCCTGGGTGGCAATCAGTAGGGCACCACGAAGACTGCAATCTTGGTAAAACAAAGCCATACACACACACAACATGGAAATAGAACAAAGACATTACAATATCCCCAGGCACAATTTGCCTTCGTTATGCCACTGAACAATGCTAAAAATTGCTGATTTATCAAGGGATGCAGTTAGAAAACAATAGCTTAGATGAGAATGGCAGCAAAGAGTCACATATGAATAATATGAGAGCTCAGGGCATTGAGTTGTTTTCAGTGAGGTCATGGTGGTATAATCCACCTGCACATGAGGTAGTCACCCTCAAGCAAAAAAATTTCCACTACCTATTCCCAAATTGAACACCTAATTTAAATAAATGTGTGTGTGTGGTCAACGAATCTACTAGCAGAGTTCTTGTAAATATAGTTGTATTCCATCTCCACAACCGGATTTTTGTTGGGAGTGTTTTAAAAGTTCACTCACACGACAAGTATTTTCATGTCATAACATAATCCTGGCTTTTCAGATGACCACATTCTCAACCTTATTTTTTAAGGGATCAAGAGAATCAAGAGGAAGAGCAAAGTAAAGAGAAGGTAGTGAAGATTGTAGAGTAATGTGAAAGACATAGCAACAACAGGGTTTACTCAGTAAGAGATCATTACTCCATTAGAAACAGAAAGGGATCGTGGGATAGGGGAAAGAGCTCAATTTAGAGTTGGAAGACTCAAAGAAATATGGGAAGAGTTTGAAATCAAGATGAATTTCACCTAACTGATAGGGAAATGAAAATAGTGCAAAATATCAGCCTCTTTTCTGAAAAACACCCAATCACAGACTCGACTCTATACAGGTGAAAGTCATAGCAGGAAGACCTCAATTAAAACTATCACCATTTCTGAAAGAGAAATTCAAAGAAGATGCCAAGAAAAACACATCTGAAGAAATATAGTATACCAAATTGAATTTTAATTTATCTTTGGAAGTGAGAAAAAATATTCTCATATATTTTGTAATGTCTGCTAAACAAGTTATTTTTATAAACAAAAAAACATGAATAAATCTTAATTTACATTGAATGTTTAATCTGTTAACTCTCTTCAATCCTCTCTGGCACGTACTCTATAATAAAGCAGAAAAATATGCTAAAAAACTTTTTAAAAAACTTCATTTAGGCATATCCCAGTTCTGTTACCCCACAAGAAAGGAGGATAGATTCCCGCTATGAAAATTGTTGCTGTGAGAGTGTCGTACTCTATAACAAGCTCCAACTAAAGTGATTTTCATGAAAGTCTACTGTTCGGAATCTCTACGAGAGAGGAGATAAGGGTAAGAAGTTGAGATACACAGGAAATATTGAAAATTGGCTTTTTAAAGGTCCAATGGAAGATGTAGCAACACCACGATTACAGAGGAATATTGGGATTTCCTTAAATACCTTTGAAAAAGAGACTTTTTAACTGTCTGGGTTAAATGAAATGTGTTACTGATTAGAGGGAAAAAGTCTAGAAAGAACAATTCCATAGCTTTTTTAAAGGGCCTGTGAACTAGGCTATAAAGAATTATACAAACATAAGAAACTCACCTGAAATAGCAATCTTAAAGAAAAAAGTGTGAAGAGGAGAATATGTGCTAAGATTTCCTGAAGCTCTAGAATATTGAAGTTTCCTCCCTTCAATTTCCTCCCTCCTTGAACTCAATCTGAAATAATGTAGGACATTGGTTAGAAATGTCAAGCTTGTTTCCCTCCACTCCACAGAACCATTCTCTCCTCCACTCTCCATCTCCTTTTCTAGCTCTCAGACTTCTGTCCTTGTATTGTAGGTCCTTGCCTTTATCGCAAGGGAGGGCTGACAATTGCCAAGAGGGGAGAGGCTCCTGAGAACCAATGACAAATTTCCTAGAAAGCAGCCGTAAATGAACAAGAAATATAGGCCCCCTGAGACACTTGTCTTTTTCCAGAGGACATTCCTAAACTTTTGACTTGACCAAAACTGGAGCAGAAACCGAGAGTCATATGGAAATTCACCTTTCCATCCCCGTGAGGACTAAGACGCTCCACCAAGCGTCACATCCTCCAATTCCCAGTCTCTTTATCAGAACTCATCACAAAATTCTCCTAACTTCTCTGCAGCATCCCTAACCCCCCCCCCCCCCCCCCCCCCCCCCCCCCCCCAGCCACACACCACTACCTTTCATTGTAGGTCCTTGCCTTTATCTCAAGTGAGGGCTGACAATTGCCAAGAGGGGAGAGGCTCCTGAGAACCAATTACAGATTTCCTGGAGAGCAGCCATAAATGAACAAGAAATATAGGCCCCCTGAGACACTTGTCTTTTTCCAGAGGACATTCCTAAACTTTTGACTTGACCAAAACTGGAGCAGAAACCGAGAGTCATATGGAAATTCACCTTTCAATCCCCGTGAGGACTAAGACGCTCCACCAAGCGTCTCATCCTCCAATTCCCAGTCTCTTTATCAGAACTCATCACAAGATTCTCCTAATTTCTCTGCAGCATCCCTAACTCCATCCCCCAACACCACTACCAATAGTGGTCCTCACAGAAGACTGTTCTCGGTCCTCACTTCCCACCCTGCAGCCTCTAGGCACTCCCACCACTGTGGAGGATCAGAATTGGCCACCTCAAAATGAGTCTCCTTGGCTTGATTATTTGTAACAACAAAAGACTTTGAAAGAAACTTTGACCTTCCTCCTAACTTCTTAAAAGAAATGTAAGATAAAGGCCTGTCCTCAGGACAGGCCATCACCACAGATAACTCTGAGTATCCGGTAGACTGGGAGGATCCTTGTTAAGCCCACTCTCATCAAAGTTTTGTTTACCAAACATTTTCTTTTCCATTTCCATGTGAATTGCCTTCCTCCCCTTTGAAGTCTGAAACTACTACCCCTAACATCCTCTTTTGTCTTTAGCTGAAGATGGTACTTAAGATGAGAACCTCTGTCATTTTGGCCAGTTGCTCAGTTTTCTCGTGTGTCTCGCATGTATACATGTTATAAAGCTTTGTTTGATTTTCTCCTGTTATTCTGTCTCATGTCAATTTATTTCATAGCCCAGCCAGAGGGACCCAGTGGATACAAGAAATGTTCTTCCTCCCCTACACCATCCCAGGCAACTATTTCAACAGAGACAACCCTTGGTAGGAGCGTTTCATAGAGATCATGAAAGCCTTGCCAGTGCTGGTCTTGCTTTAAGGGGAAGGAAGCTGGCACGTTGTTACAAAGTAACATCCAAATGGTTATATGGCCTTTCAATATCCTCAATGGCCCAATGCCTGCCTATAACTTGTCTCTGACTCTTCCTTTCTGTGAATGCTCCACAGAAATTAGGCTGATCCATTGACTTCTCATCCCCAAAAAATGTTCAGACATTTCTCTGTCATCTTATTGAGGCGCTTGCTTCAGCTCCCGCTTTCTCCCCGACTAACAGACCAACAGAGAAAACTCCCTTCTCTGAACTACTGTAAGACCCACTGTCTATAGCTAAATGTAAATGACCACCCTACATTTCTTAATTCAATAGCTTAAATCATAAATATGATTCAACCTTATCATGACAATACAAATAAAATAGTAGTCCCTAAAGAAAAATGAATATTCTCTCTTTCTTGCCCCCAAACATTCCACCCAACTGATGGAACCATTGTTGAGATGTTGGTGTCTGTCTTTACATGCTTTTTCCTTTACCTACACAAACATGTGCATGATTATTTCCATGCAAATGATCTCCATGATATCTTGTTAAATGGAAAATATAAGGTATAAAACAGTGTGTTTTTGTTTGTTCTCATTTGTATAAAAAACAATAAACCACTCACACATGTTTATATGTACACAGTCAACAAAGTTTTAATTCCAACTTCACCAGTATTCTAGGTAAGGGTACCGGGGATCTGAGACCATGGAAAGATATAATTTCCATTGCATATATTTTTAACTTTTTACCATGCAAAAATTTTGCCCGTTTAAATTTTTTATCTATTTCCCAGGTACCATGTAAACTGTTTCTTTCTTAATTTCTTACTTTACATATCAAATTTTAATAGATGCGTATTGTAACAAATGGAAAAAAGATAAAAGAAAAGTATTATCATCTCTCCCAATCATTATGCCAATGATCCCCCACACACACACTCACCAAGGATAATCAATGTAAAAGCCTGGTATGAATCCTTGCATTTTTTTCCTTTCACAAACATATGTGTGCATATTCATACTTATTGTAACATTACAAATAAACTAATAGTATCTAAAACAAAAAAATATTCTCTCTTTCTTCCCTACAAACATTGCACCCAACTGATGATACACATACGTACACGACACACACGCACACACACACACATAGACAAGGGGGTTAGCTCTGACTGCTTGTCTAATTGGTTGGCTTGAGAGACATGTGTGTTTTTACCAAAACAGGCTCACAATATACATGTTACTATCAAATTTTCTCTTTGCATTTAACAATGTGCATATACATTTAGATACATCATGGATGTGTAATACTACTTACAAAGGAGTGGATATGGATCTCCATATACTGAAATGTCTTTTTGCATTAAAATATACACAATATATAATTTTATATAAATGGTATGATATCAGGTATGGCACAGGGGCATTAAGAGCCACAATTTTGGTGAATCTTTTGTTAGTTTGCTTATTTGGCTTTCTCCTGTTCTTCTTTACTGTTCCATATGTTTTTCTTCTGTTCCTACAACCTGTCCACTCATCCACCAGCCCCTCCTCATATAACGCATGTTCAGAATTCCTTTGCATATCCTTCTATACTTTTCCCCATGAATAGAAATATACACTTACAAATACACACTCCACTTACAAATACACACTCATATACATATATAGTGGCTGATATAATTATTACATTGCTTTTAATACCTGTATTGAATGTATAATATAAAAATATGAATTCAATGTTTTCCTGAAACTGTACATTTAGATAATTATCCATGTGTTTCATGACAAACAGTGTTGCAGTAAGCATTCTATTCCATATATCTTTATCTACTATTATTTCACTTTCAGCAGATAAATTTCCAGACATGTGATTCCTGGCTGAAAATATATGCACTTTTAAAATTTTAATAAATATGGCCAAATTGCTTTCCATAGAGGCAGCTGTCATTCTCAAAAGCATATGAAAATAAATCCACAAACTTTCTACCAGCATTATATCTTAATGTACTTTTAATATTTGTCAATCTGATGTCTAAAAATATCACCATATTGAAGTTTGAATATACATTTCCTTGACAGGCAATGAGAAATTGAATCTCCTCTTCCATTTGTCTTTTTTTATTTCTTCTTGCGTTTTCAGTCATGGGCTCCAACTTACCTCAGCAAAACACAAACCGATGAGGAGTCTCATTGTCAGAGTCTGGATTGGAGAATTCAGCATGTCTTGAGTATTTTATACTCTCCCATCAATTTCACATATGCTGTTTAATTTTATTTCTCAAAGCAATTTTTGTGGTTGCTATAAAGGACATTAATCATAGTGAACAAAACAATGTGGATCCTAACACGGAGCACATCTGCTCCAAGTAGGAAACCAATAGAGAAACACCACTTCAGAGGGGAATCAAGTTTCCCTTGGAAAGTCTGAATAATCTTAACCTTGAGAGGTATTTGACAAACGTTTTTTCTTGTCTTATTGAGGCCACAGGTCCAGACCACAATCTCATGGTTAGAAGCAAGATCATTTGTGGGCTTAAGCGTTTGTATTGTTAATCATCCTGATAAGAGATTAAGCCTGGGCCAGAGAATAAGGCCTCCAAAAGTAGATGTGATATTAACATGAAAAATATATTTCCACCTCCCTTGGTGTCCTGGGGTCTGAATGGCCTAAACTGAAAGATGTGAAAAAGTCATGAGCAGTTCTGGATGAGATGTGGTATACCCTTGGCCAGAAAAATTATCACAGGCAAGGAAATTGAAATACATGTGGGACAGTATGATAGAAAATACTTATCTGTAATATATTTACATCCCATTAAGCTAACCCTACGGTAGATTCTCCTATAAGCTACAACTCGATTTAAGTAGCACTGAGGGGAATTCTGGGATAGTCTGTTTCTTTGCTTATGAAAAACTAGTACACAGGACGGCAGTGACCTACCCCACAGCCAAGGTAGGGAAAGTGATGTCAATCTCTGCAGAGGATGCTAAGAAAAGGAAGGCAGTCAGCATTCTTACAGAGAAGAATCATAAAGGCATGATGAGGACACTGGAGAGGGAGGACCATAGGAATTGATTCTTGAACACATCTCGTAAACTCTCAGAATGGATTATGGAACACTTCAGAGGAACTAACCTCAAGATCAAGTTTGGTAACCACTAATATCATTGGGGGTTTGGTCACATATATACCCCCACTTTGCATCAGTAATTCCACTTGGAAAAGAAAGCGCACTATCCCACAAGTCCTTCATGTTGCTAGGATATTTCACAAGCCAGAGCCCAGTAAGGTTATCTAGTTATAATTCCCTAACCCCACCCTGGCATCACAGGCAACTTGCATCCAAGGAATCTTTAACAACAGTAACCTAACATGGGATTGTGGTCTGGACCTGTGGCCTCAAAAAGACAAGTAACAACCTAACTCGAAATATTGTTTTATTTCATATCTTCCAAAGTTTCTTGAGGATTAGCAATTTCACTTTCATACAAAAGAGTTGGTATTAAATCCAGCCACATTTTACCAAGATAAATCATGGGTTTTTGTGGTTTCTATTAGAGATTTACAGAGTCCTGCCATTTAGTTTTTTCTTCCCTAGACGATAAGCTAGAACTAAATAATATCCAGGAGAGGTAGTATATCTTATTCATCTTTGTTTACCAAGTACATTGTAGCTGTTTCATAAGTGGTTAGTGAAAGAGCTTGTTGTAAATAGAAATGAATAAATGGAGGAACGAATGAACAAAAAATGATTATTTGATTTATAATCCTTGGCCTTGTGAAACATATTAAACAATATCAAACAGAAAGAAAATACCAGAGATCACATCAGTAGAGAAGATAGAAGAGAGTCGCTCCTCATTATTTGTGGATTTACTATTTGTGAAATGACCTACTCTCTAAAATTTGTTTGTATCCCAAAAATCAATACTCACAGCACTTTCCCAGTCATGCATGGACATGAGCATGTTCAGACAGAAAAATTTGTCAGGTGATGGGCTTGTCCCCAGCTGAAGTTGAACAAAAGAAGCTCTACCTTCTTGTTTGAGCTCTCATACTGTAAACAAGTGTCCTTTTCATGGCATATTCAGTGCCACGGTTTTGTAATTTGGTTTTTTTTTTAATTTAGGTAATTTCAGTTTAAAATGGTCACCAAGTGTACTGCTGAACTGCTGCCTAATGTTCCCAAGTGGAAAAAGGCTGAGATGTGATTTACAGAGAAAGTCCATGTGTTAGATAAGCTTGTTTCAGTCATGAGTTATAGTCCCGTTGGCTGTGAGTTCAACATTAATAAGTGAACTATATATTAATTAAGGTATCTTTAAGCAGGAACACACTTAAAACAAGATTATGTATTGATCAGTTGACGAAATGTGACCTGCGGCTTCATGAAATCTAACCGTGAATTTCACCTGGAGCAAGAGGGAGAATTGAGTATCCTCCTCAGCATTCGTGACAACTTCATAGAAGGGACGTAACTATCCCAAATGAGAATTGGTTCTTTCTCACTTTAAAGATGAGAAGTCTGAGCCTCCTGAAAGAGAAATGACTTGTACGAAGTTATAGAATAGATCAGTCATACAACCTGGATCAAAACCCTGGCCTAGCTCAGCGTTTTCATGTTCTATGCTCAATTCCTAGATGCAATAAGAAGAAACACAAAAGGGAAAAGAGGAGGAGGAAAAGGTATCAGACAAACTTTTGGGGACTTTCCAATTTCAAAAAGAGGTGGTTTTTAGGCAATACTCCAGTTAGTGAATTGAAAATTTTATCTTCAGAGTAAAAGAAATAGCATATTCACTGTAATGATAGTTCTTCAGACCTGATGGGCTTTTCTGCTCCTGTCACAGACTCTGTACTAAAAGGATTTCCTCAAGCCCTCATTAGCGAACTCAGGCAAATTGCCGTAAATTTTTCCATGCTTTACATGAGTCTCTTTACTCCCACAGAGGAAAGCCTTATTTAAGGTCTGAGAGGAAATGCTCATGTTCAACACCAACAAAAGAGGTGGGCATTAGACACACTTTCTATTATAAAGGTCATTACTGATTGTACAGAACCAAGAGAGTAGATCTTGTTCAGTCACTATGGATTGAAGAATGTGACATCTTAAGGACTTCTAGAACCCATAGCCTCGTAGCTGACATTTCAGAGACCAGGAGAGAAAACTTGGCCCCCACAAGCCTGCTCTCTACACAGACAGGCAGCTGTGCTCCCTCTTCAGGGAAGTGCCTGGTCTGACAGAGCTCTTTGACCCAGAGAGAACAGTGTGGCTGCTGAGCTCCAGCCACCAATCTTCCTTGTTAGCCACCCCTGTGTGCATGGGTCTTTAGGGGGACAGTTCCCCTGAGGAGAAGAGACTCATGCCAATAACACTCTCCTTCCCAGGGTGACCATCTCAGAGCCTGGAGGCTCATGCACTGAAAAATAAACTGGAGGACGCTTTTGAAGATTCCATGGTCTCCCAGAGTCCCCAGCACCCTAGGCAGGATATGCTTCTGAAAAGGGGAATGGGAAAGAGAATACGGGGAGCTTCTCTACAAACCATTTTTCTCAGTTAGACTTTCTTACCAGTTTTCCTAAGACAAAAGCTGCATCCTACCTCTCATCCCACATAGCCAACTGATGCATCATTCCAGTCCTCTTTCCCATCGTTGATGAATGCCATCTACTTCTGCACTAGTGCCCAAGATAGTGGAGCTTAGTGTCTTGATCATGCCAAATAGATATGGAATGGAAAGTCAGAGTGTAATTGATCACAGTGAGCCAGATTTTCCCTCTCATAGGTCAGAATTGCATCATATTATCCCTATTTTAAAAAAGAAAGAAGGAAACCAGTAAAGAGGAAGGAAGGAAGGAATGGAGCAAGGTAGGACAGAAGATGGAAGTAAAGAAGGAAGGGAGGGAGGAAAAAAAAACCCTGAAACTCAGGGAAGTAAGGGTATGATACTCCAAAGCTAAGCTAGAGCTACACCAACCAGAAGAATGGTTTGAAGTATACATCTGTCTGTCTAGAATCGAAGAATAAATGTTTGGAATGATAGATGCAAAAAACACCCTTCATTAGCTGTGGAGGAGGGAGAGAGATCAAGATGGTAGGGCACTTGGAGTATTTTATTTCTGAATTACACTCAGACACCTTCTCAGGGACAGTTGATGGCCAATGCACTGTTTGGTCTCTACCTTATATTTTTAAAGACTAGTGGTTTTCGTGTATATCTCCTGTGACTCAACTTTGTCTACAGGCTCACAAAGGAAGGTGACACAATCAATGGCTCTATCTCAGTGGTGTCTTAAAATTTAATTTTAAAAATCACTTATATATTTATCTGTTTTAAAATTAAATAATAAATGAAGATATAAACTGAAAAATATTTTAGAATTCTCTAAAGTGAGCACAAAAGAGCTGATACATACAATTTCTTAAATACTAGCTCAAATTCTAGACATAAATATGATGGGGCAAGCAAGTATAAGCACAACCTCCTATTGGAGAATAGACAGGACAGGGAAAGGGAACACTGCTTATTTCACAGTAAAACAAATGAAAGCATAGGGAGTCTGGTTGACTCTCTCTGTCCTTCTCACTCACCCCAACCCTGTTAAATAAAATGAATTCAGAATATCATGGATTTCTACAAGAAAAGTAAAAATGATATTTCATAACACCAATTCCAGGGTACAATGATAAAATTTAAATATATCCCCATCAGGTCTGTTGTTCCAATTCCAGCTACATGAGAAGAGATGTATTGTTCCTTGCAGAGAAGAGAACGCCAAGGGGCTGGTAACCTGAGCTCATCCAGGCAGCTGCATAAATTCCCTGAAATAACAACTGGAAGGAATGGTATTAAATACAGGTGAAATTCATGGAAGAAGATCTGGTGGTCAAGAAACAAGTGGGACTAAGTTTCAGTGCATATTTTCATGTTTATACTAGTGACCTATACTTTCTCATTTATTCAGTCAATATAGAGAAATGGACAATATAAATTCTCACATTTCTTCTCCATTCATAGGGTTCTCTGTGTGAGCTAGCTCAGTGGATAGAACTGAGTTTTGATTTCCTCACCATAAAAACACCTAGCTTCACCATTTTCATTTTCACAGCTATGCCACTCACTGACCGGCAGTGTCATAAAAGTTCACAGTTGGACACAGAAGGAATAGTATGCATGGAGGGAATGTAGAAACCCTCAGTTGCAAATCTATCCCTGCCACGTTGAGTCTGGCAGCATGCTGAGAACATAGATGTAGAAAAGGATACAGGATCTTATGAGACATGGATATTGAATCTAGAGTCCTAGTGGAAAGTTAAAGTTATTCACAAGAGAATTAAAGACAAGGCTGCAAGCCAGCAGGTGGACCTTGGAATCAGAAGGTTTCAGCTCTCACATTACCACACACACAAGGGTGACCTTCCACAAGCCCCCTCCTCTCTGGGCTGCAGTCCACTCATTTTAGACAAGGTTATTGGACCAGAATTTCCAGTTCCAGTTGCCACTCTGACAAACTGTGACTCCCTCTGAACACTAAGAATTCAGTGCTAATTCGCTAACCTGACACTACGACATAGGGCTAAGGCGCCATAAATGAATAAAGAAGTATGGTTGCCGTTGTAAAAAACCAAAGGCACTGAGGAAAGAGGGAGGCTAGATTCAATGCAAAATAAGGAAAGCAGCCAAAACAGACCCAAGCCGTTACGTTCTCTAAATGTTAAATGTGCACTGGGAATTAATGACATTTACAGTTTACTAAGGAGTATAAACACATGGGATGTACATGTGGAATGGTTTTATGGTTACTGTCATAAACTATGCTCTCTTTACCCTCTCCCTTTCCACTGGATAGTCAACTTTCCTAATTAACCTCAGAATCCCTAATTTGTGAGTCATTTTTAGTTTCTTAAAGTGTTCTCTGGTTATTGACTGTTTACCTTTCCTTTGGTTCTGTTAACGTATAATTTGCACACAAAGCCCTGTTTATTTTTAAGGGTAGAAGGGAGAGAGCCTGGTTAACCCTCACGGCCCCTCTTCTTCCCTGCCTCAACTCCTGGTATTGAGAAGGTGAGGAAGCAGACACACACCACAGTGGTAAGATTGCAATCTCTTCTTAGTTAGTGGTAACTTCTGTTCTAGATTTTGTGTGATTAATTTAACAGAAATGACCAGCTTCCCTAAGCCTTGGCCATACACTCAGCTTCATCTTGCAGTTGACTCCTAGCTGGTGGTTCATACTAAATTCCTGATACCCAAAACTCTTTGCCCGATGACCTAGTACAGCCCCTAATATCATCTTTCCTCCACAACCCTAAGCCTGGAGGCTGTAGCCACAGTTGGGTCCATCTCCATTCTCCTGGGAGTGCAGTAATTCAAGGAAGAAGGGTCTGTCTCTTCTGCACCTGGATGCCCCACCACTTCTTCTCTCCCGAGGCTCGTTCCTTTACTCTGTTAGTATGCTGCTTGTCTACAAGCCAAGTGGCTGAGTAAGCATCCAGCTAGGAAACCAAAAGTCAATCCACCTTTCTACTATAAGACTTGAGCTCTTTGTCCTATGCACCCCAATGTTTATTGCAGCACTGTTTACAATAGCCAAGACGTGGAAGCAACCTAAGTGTCCAGCAACAGACGAATGGATAAAGAAGATGTGGTACATATATACAATGGAATACTACTCAGCTGCAAAACAGAACAAAATCATTCCATTTGCAATAACATGGATGGACCTTGAGAGAATTATGTTAAGTGAAATAAGCCAGCAAGAGAAGGATAATCTGTGTATGACTCCACTCATATGAGGAATTTAAAATTATGGACTAAGAACAGTTTAGTGGATACCAGGGGAAAGGTGGGGTGGGGGGTGGGCACAAAGGGTGAAGTGGTGCACCTACAACATGACTGACAAACATTAATGTACAATTGAAATTTCACAAGATTGTAACCTATCAATAACTCAATAAAAAAATAAATAAAAAGACGAGCTCTTTGAAGTCAGGAGCTCTATGTTATTAGCGGTTTTATTCTCAAAGTCTAGGATACTTACTGCAAGAAAGAGCAATAAAAATTGGGAACAGAAGAGAACGGAGAGGTAGTCCTGTTTCTTCTAATCTAACACATCTCAGCTATCCTTCTTGAGGAAGAAAATATTCTTTCAGAAAGTTTAAATTTAGAATGAGCTCTGGGTAAATAGGAAAAATCACGCCAGTGAACTTAAAATTATGCTTTTATAGACAGACGCTGTCAAACAGATTTTGCAGGATCTGCAAAGGAATAGTAAGTGAAGGAATGGGAACTTGATACAATATGTTACCAGGAGTCATTGTGCCTTAAGCAGGAGAGTGATGGAATGAAAGTTGTGCCCAGGAAAATCCATCTGGAGGAGAACTCAGGACACTTTGGAGGAGTTAGAAACTGGAAAACAATTTGGAAGTAGCTTCAATGCTGTATCTATTAATTATTCCATGTGACATTCAGTTTTTATCACTCTGTCTTCCAGGAAGCATCTTAGGCTTTGAGAATACAACCATGAGTAACACAGAGGTCCCCACTTCAAGGAGCTCAGGTCACCTGGTAGAAAGATAGACGTAGACAAACATAACATGAAGCCTTTTGGCGTCATTAACACGGACTACTCAAAGTGCTTTAAGGAGGCCACCAAGGATGAAGGATTTGACTATTGAGAAAAAGAGAAAGATTTCACAGAAGTCAAATTCAACATGAGTCTTGATGGATAAGAAGAAGTTGTTAGGTAGCAATGAATAGAGTATTTGCAAAGGCATGAAGTCATGAAATGAAAACTGTGAGGAATTCCATATAGCCACATTACCAGAGCGTGATAGGGGATGATGCATAAGACCGAAAGGGCGGGTGGGGTCCAAATTATGAAGGATCTTACATACTCTACTAAGGAGTTTGGATCTGGTCATCTAGACAGCCTGGTTTATAGAAACAGCAGAGGTCTCAAAATCCCAAATACCTGGATTTGAGTCATGGTTCCACCTCACTAAATACTCTGAGTCTCAATTCTTCATGGGTGCCTGGAAGATAATAACATCTACTTTGCAAAGTTTTTGTAAAGAATAGATAATACACGTGAAATCTAATTTAAATATATTTATAACATAACTACTGTGAAGTTCCAGAAATCCCAATGAATTTTAAATATTATTTTTCAGAAATATGGAATCAATAGAGAATTTTAGGTGTAGAAATATCACCAAAAATTGGAAGAATTATAATTGAGTATAGTTGTGACTGTTCAGGGAGCTATTGCATTAGTCAAGGTGAATGATGATCAGGATTTATTTTAAATAATGGCAACAGGAACAGAAAAGAAGGACCCAATGAGCAAATTTTCTAGGGCAAAATCAGAAGAATTTTTCAAATGATTGATGTGGCCCAGGGAAAGAGAGAGGGGGAGAGGAGGTCATAGAACATGAATACATCTTTCTAGCATCGCGAACTTGATGAGTGACGGCATCATGAACAAAGAAGACGAACCTGAGGACCTGGACCTGGATGGTGACGGGAAAATAGAAAGTAAAGGGGGAATAATTAAAATATTTCTTTTTATGGTTTGAAATGTGCATTCCTCTGTTGTTTTGTGTGTGTAAATACAGGCTTGAAAATAAAATCACCCGTAAGTAAACACTCCAATATAACAATATTTATCACTGAATGGGAAAAATTCAAGTGATTCTTATTTTCTTCTTAATGCTTCAGTTTTTCTAGGTTTTCTCAAGTAACAATTTATTTCTGACATGAAAATGAAATAAATATTTTAATATAAAAATAAAACAATCTCTTCTTTTTTCTTTTACTTTCACTTTTATTCACCCCAAGCTAATACTCGCTGCCAATCTTCCTCTTTTCGTATGTCAGCTGCCACCACAGCATGGCCACTGACAGACAAGTCATGTAGGTCCACACCCAGGAACTGAACCCAGGCCACCAAAGTGGAGCATGCCAAACTTAACCACTAGGGCACCAGGGTTGGCCCTAAAACTATCTCTTATGATGTTAAAAGTGCTTCTACTATAAAATATTTGGTGACAGAAAAACGTATATTTAAAAAGTTACTGGTAATTTGATATCTTGGGAATATATGCCAGACCATGTTGAATACTAGATTTGGCATCATACATTTTATTTATGTTATATTATGTCAAAACAATTTCTCATGTATTTTAGTGTGTAACGTATTAACTTAATTCCTAATGATGAATATATTCAATATTTCCATTTTTAGAGACACTTCAAAGAAAAAAACTGCAAGAATTGGAAATTTATGTAAAACTCAAGTCTTGATCCTCATCTTCATCAGTATTAACTTTAACTATGCAAGCCTGACTATTGCCTGAGCCTTACTTTTCTGATCAGTTTGGGTTGAAACACATATCAATGACAGTTGTTTTCCTTTCAAACATCCAACCCATCCCAAAATTCCCTCCTGAATATCCAAACCTGAATTCACTTTTCACTCTCAATGAATTCCCCTCCTTACCCTACATTAAGCAAAATCTCTCCTATTCTGACAATGACACTGAGAATCAAGAAGTACCCATGAAGTGTCTGTAACAAGTCCTATGCTAGAACCTGTACAAACGGAAACACACTCACTCTATCCCCACCATCTGATATCTCCTGGCATTCAGTTACATCTTCTCAGGAGATATTTTTATTTTTAAATTTCAGAACCAAAGCTACAACCGAGAAACACTTTGCAATCTTCCTCTGTATGTCAGTAGACTTATATGTACCACACACCCATTTCACTACAATATCATCATTCAAGGATCTTGGCTTTGCGCAAGGATCTCAATTTTAACCAACTACCAGGTGCTGGCCTTAGGTCTCTCTTCTATAAACAACGTTGCCTATAACACTGAAATTGCTTGTGAAATGGATTGTCAAAACTCCTCAAGGAATTTTTACAAAAGGAGGGTAAAGATTGGATCCATTCTTGAAGATATTAAGACCCAAAATAAAATAATATTAATTAAAATGCAGCTTGTTCAATTGAAAAAATGGAAGAATAGACCATTCATTTGTGGGAACTTGGAATTTTATAGAGATGGTATCATACATACAATGAATAGTTAATTTGTCTGTCTACACAGAGACCAGGTAAAGCCAATTCTGAATGATTATCTCACAGCATGCAAACATGAACTCTATAAGAATAGTTCTAGATAGCAAATATAAAACTCTAACTCTAATAAACAGGACCAGTTATATAATTTGTGGGGCTCAGAGAAAAATGAAAAAGCAGGATCTCTTGTTGAATATTATTAAGAATTCCAGGATGGTGAAAGCAAAGCAGTAAATAAAGCATGGGGCCCTGGGCATGGAGCCCAGTGGGACCGCCTATGCCACAAGCCCATGAAGCTTGCCTTGTAATAAAAGAATACCTTAAATAATTTTATTTTGACTTGAAGATAGAAATAACTTATAGACAAGACTTTGGAGAAACAAAACATAGAGAGGAAAATCAGGTCATGATTTCATCAAAATGGCAGAGTGCTAGACAACTGAGGAAACTGTAGATAAAACTGAGACAGGTGATATTTTGAAAGAATGGAAAGTACATTGCAGTTTTCTCTAGAACTAAAGAGCCTCAATTTGAATTTTAGTTCACAATTTATTGCAAACAGGGAAATTTAATGGTGACTATAGTTCATAATATGATATTGAATACTTGAAAGTTGCTGAGAGTATCTTAAGCATTCTCACCACACATACACAAAAAACAGTCTACCACATGAGATGACAGATGTGTTAATAGTCTAGATGGCGGTAATCATTCCACAGTGTAAACGTAAATCAAAACTCACATTCAACACTTAAATATATATATAGATATTTTTCACTTATTCCTCAATAAACTTTGGGGAAGAAAACAGCCAAATTTACTTAAGTCCTTTGAGCCTCTGTTTTCTTGTGGCAAAGTAGGAATGATCTTAGTACTTCCTTCACTGGGTCTTTGAAAGAATTAAATGAGCTAATACATGTAAAAAGAAGCTCAAATAATAACTTATACAATGAGCACACCATAAATGTTATTTATTTCTATTGTATTCATATTATATAACAGAATTATTAACATAATGAATATATAATCCTTCAAAACAATAAGAATGGACCTCAATAGAAAGATGGATAAAGTATATGGCATTTATAACAGTTATTAGAAAGCTTGAACAAATGTCAGATCACATATTGATATTCCTTGGATGAAGCAGACAGAATAGTTTTTCCCTAAAGGATACAGCAAGAAGGGTGGATACACCTTGGAGAGTTCAGCCTCATTCTCCCAGTGAGCTTTGGGATCCTCAAATTAAAGAAAATAATTTAGTGTTATTACCAAGAATGAACTGTCAGATGCAGAAGGCACAAAAGCAATGCTACTTCTCTCTAGTCGCCTTTCGTTGTTTTCCGTAGAACCACAGTAATAAATGAGCAGAATATTAAAGATAATCATCTTTCTGTACAGATTGTTGGGTTGTGATTGGCCCCCGTTCCTTAATTGTCATGGTCAAATTTCCTCGCATTTTATACAGAGTTATCCAGGGAAGTCCCCACAAGGAAAATGTGTATCCATGCCATGCCTCTGTCCCAGGAAATAAAAGATAATTTAACTAAGAAAACATCTTAGGCCATTGAGACTTGTGCTGTCCTCGGTTCTGAAACAAAGGGAGAAACAGTATGGAAAGAAAATGGGAACTATGAAAAGAATGAAACCTAGATAGGAATTCCCCAAGGGGGATTCCCTCATGTTGCAGGTATGGAAATGCATCCTGTTTATTCTTACAACAATCCTTCTCAGACCCAGGGGACACACTCTCTCAGGATTTGTATGTCTAGAGATTTGTGGCTCATAAAATGCAGGCAGAATTTCAGAATGAGAGGAAGAGGTTTGTGAAGATGAAGAGTTTATGCTGCACTCTCAATATGAACTATCATTTCAAATATTTTTCTACCATTTATAATCACTGGGAACGTAAACCTGAAAAGCTTTATTAGCTGTGAATATGAACACTCAATCAGGTAAGAGAATGACATAGGAGACAGGCTAAACAGTTGCCCGTATTTTCTGTCTGCTTGCTAGTACTAAAGTTTAACACCCAGCATGCAGAGCTGGTTTCCATGTCTCCTGATGGACTCCTAGCTGTTTTTGTAAATTATGATTGCTCTTTACTTCCTACAATTTCATCGCCATATCTCATTCTCAATTCACCATACTTGGTTCTCTAGATAGTTTCCAAAGTAAATATGTAATCTCTAAATATTGAAATTGCATAAAACAAATCATTTAGCACAGATAAATCTGATTGCTAATTTTCTTTAAATGTTAGGAAAAGTTTTTTGCCCAAACGAATATTTTCGTTTATTTTTTTGTTGAGGTCCTATGGGCTTATAAGATTATGTAAACTTCAGGTGTAGTTTATTATATTTCGGTTTCTGTATAGAATGCAGTGTATTCACCACCAATAGCCAAGTTTTTTCCCTCACCATACATATGCGCCCCTTCAACCTTTTTGCCCTCCACTTCTCCTCTGGTAACCTCCAATCTGTTCTCCTACCTATGTGTTTGTAAATCCCAAGATAACTTACAAGACAATTTTATTTTGTGAATCAGACGATAAAAAATGATATTTGGCATATCGTTTGTATCTTAAACAGGAGTGGAAATTTTAACAATATAAAAAGCATACATGACTATCAAAGGAAGACACTCTGAATTTCTTCAAGCCAGCCTTTCATAGAGATGTAGTAAAGCTTAGATAATTCTTCAAAATGTCCTCCAAGTATAAAGCCTAGAATCCCATTGCCTCTCTAGAATTGTTCCCTAGTTAAATGACTCTTTTACTCTAGTCATGCAAAATCTTTTTCTTCTCCTCTCAGGGATTTTTCAGGCTTCGACTGATTCCCCTCCTATGGGAAGCACTCCAATGTCTTCATTCATGTCAGGTTTCCTTATAGTTCTTATTACTCTCTCCCTGTTTTTCTTAAGTAAAAGCCCTTCAGCTGGTTTCTTACTAGATCAAGAGATAACAGTGTGCTCCAGTAGTTAAAAACTTGCCTCTGTTGGAGCTGACTTAGGAAGATGATAGAAAAGTTGTATCAGAAGGTAGATGTTCACAAGTCAGAGAGATGGTATCCTGACAACATGCTCTGAATTCCTGGGAGAAAGAAAATATTAATGATTAATTTAATGTAAAAATAGTTGAGTCACATTGCATAACCAACGTGTAACCTTAATATTTAATAGTCTAGTAGTCCAAACGCTTACAACCTCTGAGGTTGGGATTATGTACAACAATGTTCTCCCTCAAAATATTTTTCCCTAGGTGGGAAAATCCTACGTTGAGAAGACTCTGATTCCTATCAGAGAGAGCATTTCATATATCATTGTGTCTTTTTTTAAGTGATGCTGAACCAGACCTCAGTCACTGAATTTCTGCTCCTGGGAATAACAGACATCCAAGTACTGCAGCCTTTTTTCTTCGTGGTTTTCCTGGCAGTTTATTTTGTCAATGTGGCTGGGAATGGAGCCATCCTGATGGTTGTCATCTCTGATCCAAGACTCCATTCCCCTATGTATTTCTTCTTGGGAAATCTATCATGTCTAGATATCTGCTACTCCACAGTGACACTGCCAAAGATGTTGCAGAACTTCCTCTCTACACACAAAGCAATTTCTTTCTCGGAATGCATCAGCCAGCTTCACTTCTTCCACTTTCTGGGCAGCACCGAGGCCATGTTGTTGGGTGTAATGGCCTTTGACCGCTTTGTGGCTATCTGTAAACCACTTCGTTACCCTCTTATCATGAATCATCAGCTCTGTACCCAGATGGCTATCACTATCTGGACCATTGGTTTTTTCCATGCCCTGTTGCACTCCATAATGACCTCTCGCTTGAACTTTTGTGGTTCCAACCATATTCACCACTTCTTCTGTGATGTTAAGCCATTATTGGAATTGGCCTGTGGGAACATTGAGCTCAACCAGTGGTTGCTCAATACTGTCACAGCGACACTTGGCATGGGCCCATTCTTTCTAACACTTCTCTCCTATTTCTACATTATCATCTATCTTTTCTTCAAGACCCATTCTTGCAGCCTGCTTCACAAAGCACTGTCCACTTGTGCCTCCCACTTCATGGTAGTTATTCTTTTCTATGCTCCTGTTGTCTTTACCTATATTCGTCCTGCTTCAAGGAGCTCCATGGACCAGGACCGGGTCATTGCCATCATGTACAGTGTCGTCACTCCGGTACTAAACCCACTGATCTATACCTTGAGGAACAAGGAAGTAAAGGGGGCCTTGAGGAGAGGGATCAGAATGAGGCTCTAACTTGAAGAAATCTAGAGAACTCTTCTGACCCATAAATGACCAGGCAATGAGAAAGTAGGGGTGTAAAATTGTACTGCTTCTCAAATTCTTTACAATGTGTATGAAAGAAGGAACTGACTAAAGGACAAATAAGTGGGAAAGTCTAGTCCAGTTGTGTTAAGCAATGCATTCCTAGGTAATTAGCTGAAAATGAACAAACGGGACACTAGCCATGGGATCCTAATGTTAAATCTGTTTTTAGAATATTGGTCGATACAACTGATTTGTTATGTATTCTTATGTGCTCTTGAATGAAATCAGGTAAAGAAATATGTCTATGTTACTAACATATTTGGGTAGCTGCATAATAGTCAGGCCTGTTTGTGTGGTTCCCTTAAGTTAACATTTTAATGCGAGGGATGAAATTATTATGCTATTATATATTAAAGTTTTGAATTAAGGGCTATGCTTATTTAATTGGAAAAATAAAAGATAACTCACATAGGAGTTAAGGGAATTTTTTAGGCAATATGTCATGATTTCTTTTTCTCCAAGCAGGAAGACATGTAAGTAATTAAAACAAATAGTATTGGAATCATTAATTGAGATAAAATAAACAATGGTTTATCTAACGAGTTTTAGAACCTCTATCTCCAGAGATATTTTATAAGTCAACTGGATAAACTGTCAAGGATTACTGTAAAATATTGTTAAAAGAGGAGGCAGATTGAAAAAGATCTCAGAAATTGCTTTCTAGCCCATCAGTGTGTTATTTTCACATCAGTCTTTGGTCATGGAAAATGATGAATTTCAAAAGTCTTCCTATTTTTTAATTTTGTTTTTCTACTTCTATGCTTATTTTCACAGAGTGTAATGTGATGTAACATGATGTAATACCAGTGAAATGTAAATAATTCATCACAATTTTGTCTTTTTTCCTTACTTGTCACCATACTCGTACTAAGTGAAAGCTATTAAATCATAATTGCTGAGGTAGTTTTGGAGCTAATGGACAAGAGGCACTATGTTCCTTATTTTCTAAGTTCCTAGAAATGGCTGCTGGGCCTGAAAGGACAGTAGGTGCCAGCACATAACTATCTAGAGGTACAGAGAGACAAGACTGTGAAAGCATATTTTGAGCTCATAGACTGACTGTTAAGTCTCTGCATTCACTCTTGTAAACCCAAACAAGATGGTTCTGACCTCACTTCCATGCTTCTCCTATCTCCAACTCCAGCTTCTTTGGTCCTTCAGTACAGATTTGTTTATAAAAGTATATATGTGTGGAGAAGGCATCTTCTACCATGCACTATCTCAAACCAGTATTTTTCTTGATTACCATTTTTTTACATAATCCAAGTTGTGTGGATCCTGTGAACTATAGAGGAGCACATGGGTTTCTGGTTATTTCTTGCTTTATAACACCTTAGCATACCAAATGTAGAAACTTCAAACACTTACTTGATTACATTGCATTATTCTCTTGGCCAGAAATAGGGTATAACACAGCAGGGAAGTGTTGACTCTGCTTGATAATGTCTCAGGCCTCAGATGGGAGGACCTGAACGGCTGGGCATGGAATAGCAAGGAGATGGGAAAGCCTCTTTCTATTTCTCTTTCTTCAGTTTCTCCACGTGGCTGTCATGTGCTTTCATCAGAGATGCCTCAAGGTAGACTTTTAACCTGGAGAACACAGGCCAAGGCAAAAGCTACCAGTCATCTCACAGACAAACCCAAGGACCAGTATTAACATCACTTTACCATACACTATTGGTCAAAATAGTCACAGAGCAACCAAACTTCATAGAAAGAGGAAAAATTCTCTACCTGTCACTGGAAAATGCGTCAAAGATTTTGTGAACATCCTTAATCCACGACAGTCCCAACTCTGACTAATAGTAATTTACATTGTTCTCACATACAAAGTGCACTTACTCTCCCTCCAAATAATCCTAAAATATCATCCCATAATAGCATAAGTTCAGAGTCTAGGTCTTTTTATCCAAATCATGTCAAAGTACAGATGGGACTTCTTGGGTTTGGTTCCACAAGTATTTTCTTTTTATGTATAGAACTTTGAACTAAAGAATCAAGTTATCTGCCCATCACACACTCAACACATAATGGTAAGGTAGTATAGGATGACCACAACAGACAATCTCATTCCAAAAGGGAAGATGTGAGGCACATAACAGAATGTCGCAGCTGTGAAATCCAAATGGGGACATTATTCTAACTCTGTCCCCTACAGTCCAGGATGATGAAATGGAAAATGATAATGCCAATGAAATCCTTTTTAAAATATTTTACAGTCTTATGATTCTCATTGTGGTTTACTCAGTTAGACAAATGTCATACTCAAAAATCTCTATGAGGCAGGGCTTTCTCTGGCTAGGACTAAGAGTCATGTTATTGTGACACAACAACCTTAAAATTCCTAGAAACAGTTTCATCTGGTTCAAAGTATCTATAAGGCATGTCCTTAAGATTCTTAGGGGCTTTCTACCCCAGCATAGAGAGTCTAGGAAGTCTGACCTTATGATTTTTAGAAGCTGTTCCAAGATTCTCCTTTATCTTAGGATCTTACACCCACATCTTTGAGATCTTTACCTAAAGCCATAATTTACTCACAATATAAGAGCAAATAATGATTTATGTTATTTTAACCTGCCATTCAACTAACCCTACAGCATATTCTTCTCTCAGCTGCAACTTGATTTAAGTTGCACTAGGGGGAATTCTGGGATGGGTTGTTGGCCTGCTTATGAAAAGCAAGTACAGGGGACAGCAGTTGCCTTTCCCACAGCCAGGGTAGGGAGATCAATGTCAATCTCTGCAGAAGATCCTAAGGAAAGGAGACACTCAGAGTTCTCACAGAGCAGGATCATGAAGGCACAATGAACACACTGGGGAGGAAGGGCCAGAGCCTCTCATTCTGGAACATACCTTGCAAACTCTCAAAATTGACTAAGGGACACTTCAGAGGGGCTAACTTCAAGCTCAAGTTTGGTAACCATTTATATGATTTTGGGTTTGGTCACATATATAACCCCACGTTGCATCAGTAATTCAATCTGGAAAAGAAAGCAACAATTCCCATGGGTCCCCCATTTTGTTGGATATTTCACAAGCCGTAGACCAGCAATGTTATCTGATTATTAGTTGCTCACAACTCACCCTGGCATCTTAGGCAGTTGTTTCCAAGAAATCTTTAACAGTATCTCATGAACCTAACTCAAAATATTGTTTTCTTATTCCATATCTTCCAAAGCTTCTTGAGAATTGTCAATTCATTTTCACCAAAATATATAGTATTCAGTCCAGCAAGCAAGATTTCAGCAAGATAAATCACAGCTTTTTGTGGTTTCTATTAGAGATCGACATGTCCTGACATTCAGCTTTTTTCTTCACTAGACTACAAGCTAGAAATAAATAATATACAGGGCAGGTGGTATATCTTATTCATCTTTGTTTCCCAAGTACTTTGTAGCTGTTTCATAAATGGTTACAGAAAGAATGAATAGAAATACAAGAACGGATGAATGAATGAACAAAAATAGTCACTTGATTCGTAATCCTTGGCCTTCTGAAAATGTGTTAAATTATGTCAAGTGTAAGAACACTGAAGACTGAAACAGTAGAAAAGATTAGAAGAGAGTAGATAGATCCTCATTATTTGTGGATTCAGTATTTGCAAAATTACCTAATTTCTACAATTTCTTTGTAACTCTAAAATCAATCCTCGTAGCACTTTTCCAGTCATGCACGGACACGAGCATGCACAGATGGCAAAAAAAAATTTGAGTCATGTGATGGGTGTGTTCTCAGCTGAGGCTGAACAAAATGAAGCTCTACCCTCTTGTTTCAGCTCTCATACTGTAAACAAGTGTCCTTTTCATAGCATATTTAGTGCCACACTTTCCACAATTTGGATTTTTTTTGGTGACTTCATTGTTTAAAATGGCGTCCAAGTGTAGTACTGAAGTGTTATCTAATGTTCCTAAATGAAAAAGGCTGACATGTGGTTTACACACCCTGTGTGTTAGTTAAGATTTTTTTCAATCACTACTTATAGTGCTGTTGACTGTTCAACATTAATGAATGAATATATATAGTAAATAAAGTATCCTTAGACAGAAATACAATTAAAACTAGATTATATGTTCATCAGTTAACAAAAACATGACCAGACTCTCAGCAGAAGCTAACCCTGAATTTCACCTGGAACAAGAGGGAGAATTCAGTATTCGTCATTTCAGTGTTCATGGCAACTTCACAGAAAAATCTTAACTACCACAAATAACAAGAATTGGCTCTTTCTCACTTTAAAGGTGAGAAATCTGAGTCTCATGAAAGTGAAATGACTTGTACAAAGTTATAAAGCAGATCAGTCATACAACAAGGATTAAAATCCTGGCCTAGTTCAGGGCTTTCATGCTATATGTTCAATCCTAGGGACCAATAAGAAAAAAAGAAACAAAAGGGGAAAGAGGAGAAGGACACAGCATCGGACAGGCTTTTGTCGAGTTTCCATCTCAAAAAGAGTTGGTCTAGAAGCAGCACTCCAGTTAGTGAACTGAAAGTATTATCTTCGGAGTGAAAAAACCCAACGTATTCACTGTAATGATGGTTCTTCAGACTTGAGGGCTCTTCCTCTCTTATCACAGACTCTGTACTGGAAAGATTTCCTCAAGCCCTCATTAGTGAACTCAGAAAAATTGCTGTAACCTTTTCCATGCTTTACCTGACTCTCTTTACTCCCAAAGAGGAAGGCCTTTCTTAAAGTTAGAGGGAATGTTTGTGTTCAACAACAGCAAAAGAAGTGGGCATTAGACATACTTTGCAGTCAAATGATCATTACTGATTTGACAGAAACCTCTGTCAGGGCTGATCTTGTTCAGTGGTTATGGACTGAAGAATATGACATCTTAAAGACTTCTGGAAGCCACAACCTCTGAGCTGAACTTTGAAAAAGCAGGAGAGAAAACCTGGCCCCCACCAGCCTGCTCCCTACACAGACAGGCAGATATGGTCCCTCTTCTGAGAAATGCCTGCCTGGCAGGGTTCTTTGATCCCCAGGGAGTAATTTGGCTGCTGCACCCCTGGCACCAATCATCTCTGTGAGTCATCCCTATATACGTGAGTCCAAGGGGGGACAATTCCCCTGAGAAGAAGAGACTCATACCAAGAAAACTGCTCTTCCCAGGGCCACCATCTCAGAGCCTGGAGGCTCAAGGCTGAAAAATAACTGGAGGATGATTCTGGACATTCCCTGGTCTCCTGGAGTCCCTGAAACCCTAGGCGGGATATGCTTCTGAAAGAGGGAATAAGAGAAGAGGACATAGGGAGCTTCCCTCCAAAATGTTCTTCCTCAGTTAGACTTTTTTACTGTTTTTCCAAAGACAAAAGCTGCATCCTACCTCGTCATCCCATAGAGCCAATTGATACATCATTCCAGTCCTCTTTTCCATCACTGTGGGTGCTATCTACTCCTGCCCTGATGCCCAAGATGGTGGGCACAGTGTCTTTGATCATGCAAAACAGAATAGGAATGGAAAGGTGGAGAGTAATTAATGATAATGAGGCAAATTTGTCCTGATTCAAGTCATAATCAAGTTGCATTATCCCTATTTTAAGAAGGAAGGAGGAAGGAAGAGGAGGGTGGAGGAAGGAAAGGAAGGAGGAAAAGAGGTGGGAGAGATAGAGGAAAAGAGAGAGAAAGAAAAAACTGAAACTAGAAAAGTCAGGATGTGACACTCTAAAGGTATCCTGGAGCTATAGCCAACAGAAAAATGGTTTGGAGGATTTCTCTCCCTCTTTAGGATCAGAGAATAAATGTTTGGAGTCATGGATAAGAAAAAAATCCTTCATCAGCTGCTGAAGAACGGAGAGAGATGGAGAAGTTGGAGCACTTGGAGTCTTTTATTTCTGAAATACGCTCAAACAGCTTCTCAGAGACAGGTGATCATTAACCCACTGTTTGATCCCTACCTTATATTTTTAAAGATTAGCTATTTTCATGTAAATCTCTCACTTGACTTTGTCCACAGCTTCACAAAAGGAAGTGACACAATCAATGGCTCTAGCACAGTAGTATCTTAAAATTTCTTTAAAAAATTATTTATATACTTAATTTTTAAAAAAATTAAATAATAAATGAAGGTATAAACTGAAAACTATTTATAATATTTAACACTTTTCAAGAGTCCTTATAGCTCGGATCGGTCCTTCTAGCTGGGATCAGCTGATTTGTCCAAAGTTGAAGAGGAAAACTTGACTTAGAGAATTAAATGAATTCAATAAGTGAGCACAAGAGCTGCTAAATGCAATTTCTTAATTAGTAGCTCAAATTCCATGCGTAAATATTATGGTGCAAGCAACTATAAGCACAAGCTTCCATTAGGGAATAGACAGGGCAGGGAAAGGACCACTACTTATTTGACTGCAAAACTAATGAAAGTGTAGAAAGTCTGGTTGACTCTTCCTGCCCCTTCTCACTTACCCCGACTCTGGAAAACAAAATAAGAAGAAGAATATCACAGATTTATACAGGGAAAAGTAAAAATAATATTTCATAACACCAATTCCAGGATACAAAGATAAAATTTAAACATACTTCCATCAGTTCTGTTGTTCAGATTCCAGCACAGCTGAGAAGAAATGTGATTGTTCCTTGTAGAGAAGAGAATGCCAAGGGGCTGCTGAACTGAGCTGATCCAGGCATCTGTAAAAGGCCCTGAAATAACAACTGGAAGGAATGGTGTTAAATACAAGTGAAGTTGATCAACAAGATCTAGTGATCAAGAAATAACTGAGAATAAGTCTCAGTGCAGATTTTCGTGTTTATACCAGTGACCTATACTTTCTCATTTCTTCAGTCAAGGTGGAGAGGAATGAACAACATAAATTCTCACATTTCCTCTCCATCCATAGAGTTCTCTATGGGAGTCAGCTTGGTGGATAGAGCTGAATTTCAGTTTCTTCACCATAAAACCATGACTATGCCATAAAGTTCATAAAGTCATAAAGTTCATGACTATGCCACTCACTGACCAGCAGTGTCATAAAAGTTTGCGGTTGCACACAAAGAGGAAAAGTATACATGGGGAGAAAGTAAAAATGTCCAGTACAAATCCATCTCTGCCACCTGATCTGGCAGCATGCTGAGAACATAGATATAGAAAAGGATATAGGATCTTATGAGACATGGATACTGAATCTAGAGTCCTATTGGAAAGATAAAGTCATTCACAAGAGAATTAGAGACCTACAAGCCAGCAGGTGGACTTGGGAACTAGAAGACCAAAAGGTTTCAGCTCCCACGTTACCACTCACACACAGGGGTGACTTTCCACAAGCCCCCTCCTCTCTGGGCTACAGTCCACTCATTGTAGATGAAGTTACTCAACCAGAATATCCAGGTAAAAATATTTTAATAAAAAATAAAACAATCTCTTATGATATTAAAAGCATATTTATTATAAAATACTTGGTATTTATTATAAGATATTATATTTAAAAACTCAGTGGTAAGCTGACATCTTGGGAATATACACCAGATCATGCTGAATATTAGATTTTGCATCTTACCTTTTCTTTACAACGTGTCAAAACAATTTCTCATATTTTTAACGTATAGTGTATTAAACTTACTCCTAATGATCAATACATTTAATATTTTCATTTTAGAGATACTTCAAAGGAAGAACGTGCGAGAATTGGAAATTTATATAAAACTCAAGTCTTGATCATCATCTTCATCTGTCTCAATGTTAACTTTATGCAAGCCTGACTATCTTCTGAGACTTGCTTTTCTGATAAGTCTGGGTTTATAGATCCTAATCCATAACAAAATTCCCTCCTGGATATCCAAGCCTGAATTCACTTTTCACTAAAATGTATTCCTCTCCTTACCCTCCATTGAGCAAGATCTCTCCTACTCTGCCGTTGATAACTCAGAATCAAGAAGTCTCCATGAAGTGTCTCTATCCAATCCTGTGTTAAAACCTGTACAAAGGGAAACACACTCACTCTACCTCCACCTTCTGAGATCTAATGGCATAAGACAGAGCCACTGACTCAGCATCCTGTGTCCAGAACAGACGGATAGAAGAACAGTAGGACTCCATATCTTCTGCAAGCAGAAGGTTACAGAATCTTAGGAACAGAGAGCTCAGGGTAAACACTAAACAATCCTTAGAGATATTAGGTTAAATAAAATAAAATTGCTGGATTTGAGGTAAAAAAAAATCATCATCAATAATATCTGGTTCAACTTATACTTGGGGACAGGTTGTGCCATATGTTCATACTAGTTACAGCCACTGAAGCTAAGTCCTCTCTTCTAATCAATCTAAAAAGAATTCCTGGGAAATGTGGCATTTCAGGACAAATTTCAATGACAGGAGTAGGAGAATCTTGAATATTCAGTATCCTACTTTTTTAAACGTAGAGACTCTCTGCTTTGAGAAGCTGAGAGGCAGAGAAATAGTGAATTAAAAGGAATACCGAAAGTGTGTGCAAGTCCAATTGATGGGTAAAGCTGGTGAGGAAATGACATAACTGAGGACATCTCAAGATCCTCATATATCCCGCTCCTCTTCTTGCCCAGTGGACCTACAGGCTGAATGGAGAGAGCCAACCGCACGTTGGTCACTGAATTTGTCTTCCTGAGATTTTCTGACTCCGCTCATCTCCAGCTGCTCTTCTTCTGCCTCTTCCTCATGATCTATTTCTTATCCCTGGTGGGCAATGCACTCATTGTGCTCATTGTGGCCCTGGATGGCCGTCTCCACACTCCCATGTACTTCTTCATCTGCAATCTCTCCTTGATAGAGCTGTGGTACACCACAGTCACTGTGCCCAAAATGCTGGCCAATTTTCTTTGTCCCCAAGGAGTCATCTCAGTTCCCAGCTGCATTGCCCAGTACTACTTCTTCTTCTCTTTGGCTGGCACTGAGCTCTTCATCCTCACCACCATGGCCTTTGACCGCTATGCTGCCATCTGCCGACCACTCCACTATCCACTGTTACTCAGCCCCCAAACTTGTAGTACCCTGGCTGGGATCTGCTGGTCTGTAGGGTTCCTCTGCCCCATGTTCCCTTCATTCCTCCTTGCACAAATCTCCTTCTGCACCCCCAACCAGATCAATCACTTCTTCTGTGATGCTGATCAGATTTTCCGCCTTTCCTGCACAGATACATATGCCATCCAAGTGGTGGGCTATGCTCTTAGCACTGTCGTTATTCTAGGAGCCTTGGTCTTTACCATGGCCTCCTATGCCCAAATCATGGTCACTATTTTAGCCATGGCCTCTGCTACTGCCAGACGCAAGGCCTTTTCCACATGCACGGCCCACCTTTCTGTGGTCACTATCTACTTTGGAACTCTCATCTTCATGTATGTCCGCCCAGCAGTAAAATATGAGTCAAACATCAACAAGATTGTGGCCATCTTCTACTCAGTGATCACCCCACTTCTCAATCCTCTCATCTATACACTCCGCAACAAGGATGTCAAGGATGCTCTGAAGGTGTTGGTATCCCGGATCCAAAGGATCTGCCACTCAAGCAGGGAGTCTCAGTGATGGTGCCACATGAGAATCCAGAGAAAGGACAGCCGGTGGAATATCCAAATAGAGAAGAATCCCTAACCATTGCCTTCACCTGTGCGATGTAGCTTTTTAAATCATTAAATTCATATATTTGGTTTGTTGAGTTACCTGTGGCACATTTTAAGTAAAAGAGTTGATTCTCTTGTCACCTAGTATGTCCCACTGCCTGTTCCTTCAATTATTCAGCTTCTCCAGAGGAAGGATAATCTCATGCTAATATTAGTGCAGGGAAATGGCACAGACTTTGTAGTCCCTGCATGTGGATTGGAAATCCAGCTGTCTTGCTTGCTAGCATCAGTTAGGTAAGGCAATGAGAGCTCTGCATCAGTAACCAAAGACAGTAAATCCTTTTTACTCCCCTCGGAGGGTTGTTCTTATGTTTAATTGACCTAATAACATGGAAAGTAATGAACAAGTGTGGTTTTATTTGATCACATTAGCCTCCATCAAGCAGACTTACAAAGATCAGACTTCTGCCAAAACACTTATTTTTTCACAATGGAAATATTTTTCTTATAATAAAGACAAAACATGCTCATTAGAAAGAAGTCAAATAAACAAAATTGTGTGACACAGAAAGTAAGAAACAGTTCTCTAGCTTAATCAAAAAAACAATTTTCAGTAGCATCCATAATGGTGAGTGCGGGACCTTCAACTAAAAGTCTTTTTTCATTCCTATGGTTAAAAATATCTGCCAGGTAAGCCAAATCTAGATAAAAATCTTTATTCTAAAGTGTCCCAAATGTGACACTTTTGTTAAAAAAAAAAAATAGACTTCTGAAAGCCAGACAGATTCTACATGGTTGATATGCTCTTCATATTATAGCCCCATTTCATGACAAAATCTTTTTTAAATCCAACGATACAAAGCCCTGCTTCTGATTATTTCTGACGGCTATTTTGACTGTGGATTTTCAGTGTTGTTAGAAACATCTGTGTTCTCAGAGCGTGCCTGTGTAAAGTGCAATGAATGATAAAAATTCAGGAACTTCCTTCATCACTAAAGTATCAAAACCAGATGCATCCCACTAAGATCAAAGAAGCCCCATCTGCACAGAGCATAAAGCTTTTCTTTACAAAGTTTCATTTAGAAAAAAACGAAAACTTTCATTATTTCCAAAACATCAATAGCTTAATAGTTTACAATGAAAACTCATCAAATAGAAATTCTCTGATAACATCAGCTTGAGTAGAGCAAACAGAAAAAAAGATCTGGTACCTTGAGAGATGTCTTCATTTTACCCAGTTGTGCACTGAAGAGAAATGGTAAGGCTGCTGGTCCTCGATGATCTACTTCAAAATGTTTAAGGAAATATCAACAACTCCTGAATAAATTTCATCTTTAACAAAGAAATAGCTTCCAGTTTTTCCTCACTTCCCTTCCATAAACTACCTACCCCATTTCCAGGGCACCAGCCTTCAGTAAAGCTCCTCCATCAGGCTTCTTTTGCTTGGCAATTTGAGGGCAACTCTATACTGTGATCTAAGAAAGGGTTTTTGAGAATCAGCAATCCTAGTTTATAAGTACCTCAGCTTTCTAAATTTTTCTCTTCACATGAAAAACATAAACTCACACCTTGTTTTGATGCAACTTCAGAATGAAGAGTTACAGTGCTCTTTCAATTTGCCTGACTTCATATTTCTATTTACAAGACTTTCTCCACTCTAAAAACACTGTGGCTTTTGTATTTCATCATATTCATTAACGCAATTGAAACTCTAATGCACGATTTTCATCACATTTTCTTATCTTCAGCATTTCAACTTAATTGGGTCTACAAAATACAAAATAAAGCTGAAATGAAATATTTATTCAATTGAATTTTTGAAAATAAATTTTACCTGATTTTAAAGAAATTTGGCATATCTGTATAGAATAAGAAATTCTACATTCATGTAAAAAAATACAAGATCTTTAAAAATATCTTATTAAAACTTTTAAATTTAATCATTGAAAATAGATATTTTTTAAATTATGGTATTAGGCAAAATAAAACTGGTTTTATAATTTGTCCAAAGGTTAAATTCTCTCTTGAATTTAAGAGTTAGACACCAGAGTTGGACAGCAGGTTAGTTTAGCTATAGCAGTTCAGACAGGAGTTTAGAAGCAGTGACCTGCCTGAAGCTCAGCTATTGCTGCACGAGCAGTCTGGTGGTTTTCCTAGAAACTGTTCTCAGGATTTTCATGAAGGAATTTTTAGACACACAGAATTTTCATGAAATAATAATGCAGGAACACTACTTACACCAGTGGAGTACCAAAGGGAGGACCATGAGCTCAGTCTGCCTCAGGTGCTGACAGTAAGGGAATGCTTTGCCTATGGAGAATTTTAAAACAATAATAAAGCCAACTCAGGTCAGTTGGTTATTAGAACAGATATAGAAAGCACATGCACATTATTAGTATATTATATAACATAATACTATGCATTGGTTATATTGTTTTATTATAACCATGCGTTGATAATTGTAAATAATGTCAGTGATAAAATACTCCTCCACACCCCACAAAAAAAATCTGTTGTTGATCTAAGTTGCAATTGCTGCAGTTACTGATGAGTTTTAATAATATGTCTGGAAGTTTAAATTAGTACATTTTTATTACTTAAGCCTTCATAAACATATTCTACCTGGAAGTTAATTGAGAGAGCTCTCTGATAAAGAGTTGGTGGGGAACATCCTCTGACTCAGCTCCCAGCTGCTCGCCTTAGTGTAAACTAGAGTAAGTTTGTAACAGTTTGGAATCATGTCAGGACAGCAATTGGTACTTTCAAACAATATATTATAAATTATGACAGTATAGTGACCTTAAAGACAAACAAAATTTGATTTATTTCAATTCCATTCTCTCTGACCACTTGGAGTTTTAATTTTTGCTCAAATTTTAAATTGGTGAAACAATTTGAACTGTGAGGTATGATTTTTTGGTGTGTTTGGTAAGTCCAAATTTTAATTCATCTGTGAAATACTTTACTGAATAACATCTTTAAATTTGCAATTCATTCTTTTAAATTAATCTTTTTAAGTTTTGATCCAACTGGAATGTTATGACTCATTACTACAACACACCAATATGTAGGTACAAGTTTTTCCTTTGTTCCAAAAATACATTAAGAGAATTTTGAAATATCATTCCTTAGTTTTTCTTTTGTGTACTATAATGTTCATTTTATTTTTATTATTTCTTGTTTCCATTTGTTTGGCCTGAATGTATATTCAAATTTCAATAAAAGGACATTTTACTCCCTGCACTTCCCTTCTGATCATAATTACTATGAATTTCACTTTGTTATTGAGTAAGGGCTTGCCACCCAATGTGCACAGAAGCCAACACAGTGACACACCAGCTTTCGAGGGAAGGAAGGCTTTACTGCAAGATTGATCTGCAGGGAGACAGGAGCAAAGGTTCTCAAATCTGTCCCTCTGAGGCAGGACCTGGGGCAAAACTCATGGGATGAAGGGCAGGGTGGTCTGAAGTACGGAGATAGATGACTGGAGTTAAGGAGAAGTGAGATAATTGATGATCTGTGCAAGCACAGTCAAGCTTCATGGCTCTTCATTGGACACATATTCACAAAACGGCTGTGTTAGTATGATCTGGGGGTGGAGTTTTCAGCCCTTGATGTCAAAAGGGTCACTTATGAGGCATTCGCGCAGGCCCAGTTGAAGGGTTGGTGGTCTCCACCGGCCTGAACTGGACAAGGGGGGCACTCTCAAATCCTGAAAAACCACTCTTGATTACTCTGTTGATAAGATGCTGTCACTTGAACTGGTCCTAGTAGGCCCATGGTTACAAATCTATGATTATTACTGAAGACAATTTTAACATACAAAAGAAGGAGGTGAAAAGTGGTCCATTCTGGGTGTCAAATATGTTTGGTTCACCATCAGTTTGCTCAAATATCTGTGTACTGATGACTTTACTTCATATCGAAACAATGTCCTAAAAGGACATTGAGAAAACCAAATCAACGAAATAACTGGTGCTACCTACACAAGTTATAACACTGTAGATAACCCATATAGTATCCCCGTGCCACCCGTTAGCAGAAATAAGATGTTTCTTTAAACAGTTCTCTCCAACACAAAAGAGTTGGAACTTGCTTTCTACACTGCAACCCAGGTACCTATTACAAAAGGCTGCACCACCTTAACACAAAGTAAGGAATTCTCATTTAAACTATCTCATTGTGCAAAAATTTTTAAAATGAAATACTATTTTTTATTGTGTAAACTATTTAAAACATAAAATGTTATTTTAACTGTTTTAAGTGTGTAATTCAGTGACATTAATTACAGTCACAAACTAGTGCAACCGTCACCATCTACTTCCAAAACTTTCATCACCCTAAATGGAAACTTTGTACCCAGTAAGGAATAACTCTTCATTCCCCCTCTCCCTCTCACCCTGTGTAGGGTGAGCCCTGATAGTTGGCTTTTCTTTTCCTAACGCAAGTGCCTGACTTAAGCTTTGATTGCTGAGGCATCTACTTCAGAGGCATCACTTCAAGGAAGGCTATCTCAGATAAACACATTACCAGCCACAGGACTAGATGAAGAACCAGGACACATGCCCACTCCCCACCATGAGGCTCCTTTGTTTTAGAGAGATTCTGTCTGATTTACATAACTGGCCATTTGGGCCACTTGTTTCTTTCTTTCTCTTCTCTCTTCTTGCACGTTAAATTCCCACTCATGTGTTTTAAATTTGCCAGTAAAAAGTGAGCCCCTGAAACCCTAGACCCCCACCCTCGATCCCAATAGCAGTGGAACCATAGGCCCTGCTCTCTCTCTGCCTGTGACCTCACTGTGTGCCCACTGGCTTGCCTTCTTCTCTAAAGGCTTGAAAGTGATAAAATAATTTTTTCTTCAAAGTTTCCTGATGGCTATTGCTGAAGGTTGCCTTGCAACCGTAAAAAGAACCAAAAGGGTGGATCCAGTCAAAACATTTGTTTGGGAAAAGGATAAATCTGTGGGAAGCTCTCTGGGCCCAGGTGAAGGCCCCCAGACACGTCTAGCCAATGGCATTCCTATCAATAGGCTGAGATCAGCACAAAACACTGTGGTAACCTCTTATCTACTTGACGTCTCTGAATATGTCTACTCTAGGTATTTCAAATAAATTGAAACATACACTTGTCTTTTTGTGTCTGGCTTATTTCACTCAACATAATGTTTTCAAGGTTCATCCATATTGCACCTTGTATCAAACTTCATTTTTTATGACTGAATAATATTCCCCATTATATATATAGAGAGAGAGACTACATTTTGTTTATCCTTTTCTCTGTTGATGGACTGTTTGGTTGTTTCCACTTTTTGACTATTGTGAATAGTGCTACTATAAACATTGGCTACAAGTATCTGTTCAAGTCTAGTTTCTATTTTCAATTCTTTTGAGTTTTAGGGGAGAAAGAAATATCTTCTACATTTCTAGATTCATCTGGTTGATCTAAGAATTAAATTGATATGAGACAGAATAACAGCAGAAAATCAAACAAGTTTAATAACGTATACATGGGAGAAACCACGGAAAACTGAGTAACTCTCCAAAATGGCTGAAGCCACCACCTTAAATACCATCTTCAGCTGAAGACAAAAGAGGATATTAGGGGTAGTAGTCTGTGACTTTAAAGGGGAGGAAAGTAATACACATGGAGATGGGAAAGCAAATATTTGGTAAACAAACATTGTAATGCCTTGCAAAGACAATGGAACATCAAGAGGACTTTCATCACGGAGACTTTCTAGGGTCCTCCCAGTCTACCACACCTAGTTCATATTATACTATAGCTAACTATGCGTCAGATACTATATATACACACATATATATACATATACATACATATATATATATATACTCACATATATAGAGTTTTTACCACAAGAGTGGTAAAAACAGGCATCCTTGTCTTCTTCCTGATCTTAGGAGAAAAGCTTTCTATCTTTCACAATTGAGTATGATGTTAACTGGATTTTTTCATATACATCTTTTATTATGTTGAGGAAATTTCCTTCCATTCGATTTGTAGTTTATTGAGCATTTTTATCATAACAAAAAGTTGAATTTTTTCAATGCTTTTTCTACATCAGTTCAGGTGATTTATGTGTTTTTTCCTTTTATTCTGTTAATGTAGTTTACTATATTGTTTGATTTTTGTATATTGAACCAACTGTGCATCTTCAGGATAAGTTTCACTTGGTCATGACACACACATATATATATGTGTCAGATACCATAGCTCAGATACTATATCTTAAAGGAAACACTGATTTTCAGGAGTTAAGAGGAAAGAAGGGGCTAATGTTAACTGAACACTTATTCTGTGACAAACGTTTAGCATATATTCTTCATTCTTAATGGAATGAGTTTTATTACACTTCACTTGTACAAATGAGTTGGAAATTGTTCTTCCTCTTGAATTTTTGGGAAAAACCTGAGAAGGATTGCTGTTAATTCTTCAAATATCTGCTATGATTCACCAGTGAAGACTTCTGTTCCTGGATTTTTCTCTTTTGAGAGGATTTTGGTTACTGAGTCAATCTTACCAGTTATAGGTCTCTTCACATATTCTGTTTCTTTCTGATTCAGTCTTGATGGTTTCTGTGTTTCTAGGAATTTTCCCATTTAATCTAGGTTATTCAACTCGTTGGCAGAGTTGTTAAGACTATTCTCTTATAATCCTTTTGGTTCTGTGAAGTAGATAGTAACATCTTCTCTTTCATTCCAGGTTTTAGTAATTTGAGTCTTCTCTCCTTTTTCTTGATCAAACTAGCTAAGGTTTGCCAATTTTATTGATCTTTTCAAAGAACCAATTTTTGGTTTTGTTAATTTTCTCCGATGTTTTTCTAATCTCTATTTCATTTGTCTCAGCTTTAATCTTCATTATTTCCTTCCTTCTGCTAACTTGGGTTTAGTCTGATCTTCTTTTACTGTTTCCTTAAGGTGTACAGTGATCTTGGTGATGTGAGATCTTTTCTTGTTTTTTAATGTATGCATTGATATGTGTAAATTTCCCTCTGATTACTGCTTTTTTTGCTGTATCCCATAAGTTTTACTATGCTGTGGCTTTATCTTCCTCTGTATCAAGGAATTTTCTAATTTCTCTTGTGATTTCCTCTTTGACCCATTTGTTATTTAAGTGTTTAATTGCCACGTTTATGATTTTTTCAATTGTCCTTCTGTCATTGATTTCTAGTTTCGTTCTACTGTGATCAGAAAGATGCTTTGTATAATTTCAATCTTTTAAAATTTATTAAGACTTGTTTGGTGGCCTAACATATCATCTATCTTGGAAAATGTTCCAGGTGCACTTGAGAATAACGTGTGTTCTTCTGTTATCGGGAGGAATGTTCTGTATATGTTTGTAAAGTATAATTGGTTTATAGTGTTGTTCAAGTTCTCTATTTCCCTACTGACTTTTTATCTGATTGTTCTATGCATTATTGAAGGTGAGGTATTGAAGTCTCCAACTATTACTGTAAAACTGTGTATTTCTCCCTTCAATTCTGTTTATTTTTCTTTCATATATTTTGTGACTCTCTTGGTGCATACATGTTTATTATTATTATATCTTCTTGATGAACTGAGACTTTTATCAATATATTCTTTGCCTCTTGAAATCTTTTTAGCTTAAAATCTGTTTAGTCTAATAATAACACAGCCGCCCTTGATCTCCTTTAGTTATTATTGGCATGGAAAACCTTTTCCGACCCTTTTATTTTCAACCTCCTATGACTTTGTATCTAAAGTGAGTTATTTAAAGACAGCATATAGTTGGATCATGTTTGTTATCCATTCTGAAAATCTCTGTATTTTAATGAGAGATTACTCTATTTACATTTAAAATAATTATTAATAAGGAAAGATTACATTTGCCATTTTTCCATTTGTGTTCTGCATGTCTTATATGCTTTTTGTTCTTCAGCTCCTCCATTGCTGACTTTTTTTCTCTTTAGTTAATATTTTCTAGTATACTATTTTGATTTCATCCTTCTTTAGTTTTGCGTATAATTTTTAGGTGCTTTTTTTAGTGATTACTTTAGAGATTAACTTAGTGTTTTAAACTTATAACAGCATCATTTGAATAATGCTAACTTATTTTCAATCGTATACAAACACTCTTCTCTTTTGCATCTCCATCCTTCCCCTTTTATAACGTTATTGTCAAAGATTACATCTTTATCATTTGTATACTGTCTTAGTCATTTCAGGGTACTATAACAAATTACCATAGACATTGAATAACAAACATTTATTTCTAACAGTTCTAAGTGCTAGGACGTCCAAGATCAAGATTCCAGCAGATTCAGTGTCTGTTAAAAGTCCTCTTACTAGTTTCCAGATGGTCATTTTCCCACTAACTCATACATGGTGGAAAGAGAATGAGAGAGCTCTCTGGGGTGTCTGGTATAAGAGCACTAATCTCATTCGTGAGGACTCCCTCATTATAAAAAAAAAAGAGTTACAAATCAAAAGAACAATAACACTGGCTTTTATATTTACCTACATAGCTACCTCTACTGGGGTTCTTTTCTTTTCCTTCCCAAAGCCCCAGTATGTAGTTGCATATCCTAGCTGCAGGTCATTCTAGTTCTTCTATGTGGAATGCCACCATAGCATTGCTTGATGAGTGGCGTGTAGGTCCACTCCCAGCATCCAAACTGGTGAACCCCAGGCCGCCGAAGCAGAACACATGAACTTAACTGCTTCGCCACAAGGCTGGCCGTTCTACTGGGGTTCTTTATTTCTTTATATAGCTTCAAGTTACTATCTAGTGTTCTTTCATGTCAGCCTGAAGTATTCCCTAGAGCATTTCTTGTAAGACATATCTCCCAGTGACAACCTCCCATCATTTTTATCTCACTATGTCTCAGTTTCTCCTTCGTTTTTGAAGGATAGTTTTGCCAGATATAACATCTTCATTGACAGTTTTTCTTTCAGCTCTTTAAATATGTCATCTCACTGCCTTCTAACCTCCATGGTTTCTGCTGATACATCACTTGTCAGTCTTATTGAGGATCACTTGTATGTGATAAGGCAACTCTACCATGCTACTTTCAAGATTCTCTTTTTCTTTGGCTTTTAATATTCTGACCACAATGTGTTTGGTGTGGATTACTTTGAGGTTATCTTCCTTGGAATTCATTGAGTCTTTGGATGTGTAAATTCACGTCTTCCACAAAATTTTGGAAGTTTTGGCAATTATTCCTTCAAATATTCTTTCTGCCCCTTCTCTCTTTCTTCTCCTACTGGCACTCTCATAATGGGGATGTTCATATGCTTGATGATATCCCACAGGTCCCTTGTGCTATGTTCACCTTTTCTATTCTTTTTTCTTTCTGATCTACCAACTGGATAATTTCAATCATCCTATCTCCAAATTCATTAATTCTTTCTTTTGCCAGCTCAGATCTGATATTTAATCCTTCTAGTGAATTTTTCATTTCAGTTATTGCCCTTTGCATCTCCACAATTTCTTTTTAAAATTCATCTCTTTATTGAGATTTCTATTTTGTTCATACTTTTTTTCCTGTTTTCCTTCAGTTCTTTGTCTGTGGTTCTCTTTAGTCCTCTGAGAATATTTAAGGCAGTTGATTTAAAATCTTCATCTAGTAAATCTAATATATGGACTTCCTCACGAACAATTTCTGTAAACTTTTTCCTTTGAACAGGCCATACTTTCTAATTTCTCTGCCTGTTTTGTGATCTTTTTGTCGAAAACAGGACATTTGAATATGTGGTAAATCTGGAAATCAGATTCTCCTCCTTTCTGAGGATTCTCTGTTCTGATTGTTGAAGATATAGCTTGTGTACAGCCAGTGTTTTGTCTGATTTCTTTGAACTCCAGGAGCTTAACAAAACCACATCTCCCAGTCTTTGAAGATTGCCTCTGTGCTAGAGCACTCCTTTAAGACTTAGCTGGGCCATTTACACTTCTGCCTCAGCCTTCACTTTCTGCTTGCAATGAACCTATAGATCAGTCAATGGCTAAAGTTTATATTCTTCTTAGGTCTTTTCTGAGCCCATGTCCTGTCCTAGTCATGTGTACAGTATTCTAAATTCCCCAGTATAAATGGGCACTGTTGAATGCTCTAATTTCTCAAAGAAACTTACCCCTCAGCTTCTTCTCTCAAGTTTTAGATGATCTAGTGTATGTCTCAACTGTAATGTTTTTTCCCAAATGGCTGCAGGTTTTTCTATCACCTTACAACATTTCCATCAATGACACAGCTTTTCCGTCTTGAATCGGTGCTGAGCTAGGCGACATAGAGATAAGTGCCATATGTCAGTCCTTCAGGTAGTCTCTGGACAGCCTAGAACAGACAAACATAATAATTTACAAATGAGGTCTGCTCTTTATCCATAAAGTTTTGATAATAATAGAGTCTATTTCTTTGAGGTTTTGCGAGGATTTATAGACTTGTAAATCACCAAGCTTAATATCTGGCACAAAATAGTGTCTCAATAAATGTTTTGATCAGTGAGTCAGACAGGTCAGCAAAGAAAATAATATCTATATCAGGTGCCTTTGTTGGGGGAGAGAAGGATATTTTTTGGAATGTCAATGGCATTGGGAACCACGAGACCCAAAGGAGAATGAAGGAGGAGACTCTACACACCACTGCTACCGGATACTGCCACCCAGCCCAGACATAAACCAAAGACAACCTGGACATTGAGAGCAAATATAATGGGGAAGTACAAGAGAGTCAAAGACATGCAGAACAAAGAAACCAGATGAGCTGAGGTAATCAAAACAGATGTCTCAGAGGAACAAGTATTCGTTAATAATTAAAAGTGTAATCCACATCCTTTTTCTTATTCCCAACACTTATTTTTACAAGCATTTATTGAAAGCCTTCCATGTGCCCATTGCTCTGCTTGGCACTGTGGTGAATAGCAAGTAAATACAGGGTGGTGGTTTTGCCCAGATGGTGCTTGCTGTCTGGTTGGGGGGATAATGCTGATTCTCATGAAACCGTTCAGAGAACAATGAAAAGTAGAGAAGACAATAAATCATTACACCCTCACTCCTACCCCACAGAGAAGCAGGATGGCCTTCCCTGGAGTCCTGCGAACTGTCTGGCTCCTTGATTTTCAGAAGAGGAATTCAACCCAGTCCCTACAGTCTACATACTTATCAATGAGTAGAATCTCAAAACTACTGTTCCTTACTACTTATAAAGACCTCAATAGAGAGGGACAACTCTTAGGAAGGGTTGCCTAAAGGATGGTAATACAGTTTTCCTTCTGATAATCTAAAGTCTCATCTCCAGACTAAAGCAGAACAGCAGAGAGCTGCACAGCTAAATGCACTGTTTTCCACCTCCTACTTATCTCTGCCACCCCACAACATCCTTCATAGAATTGTTATTTCCAATCCAGCTTTGGCGTTCTACCAAAGGTTTACATTGAGGAAAATGACAAGAAGCAACATTATGAAACTCTCAGAAGAAAACTTTCTCTCCCATCTCAGTGCTAGGAATAACTGTACTTCTGTCATACAAGCAATAACTTTTTTCTAACAGCTTTATGAGGGTATGATTAACATATAATAAACTGTATATATTTAAGTGCACAAGTTGATGTTTTAACATATGTATACACTTGGGCTACTATCTCCACAGTCATGATACAAGCATAGCTGACCTTCTCAAAAGTTTCCTCAAGGCCCCTGGCAATTTTTCCCTTCCAGCTCACTCACCCACCTTCCCTATTCCTAAGCAACCTCCGCTCAGATTTCTGCGACTATAGATTAGTTTGCATTTTATAGAGTTTTACATAAATGAAAGAATAGATTATGTACTCTCTTTGGTCTGACTTCTTTCATTCAGCATAATTATTTTGAGACTCATCCTTGTTGAGCGTATCAATAGCCCATTTCTTTTTATTGTTGAGTAGTATCCATTGTATGGATATATCACAATTTGTTTATCCATTAACCTATTCATGTAAATTTGGATTGTTTACAGTTTTTGGCTATTACAAACAGAGCTGCTAGGAACATTTGTGCACAACATTTGCTCTTTCATTTCTCTTGGGTGAATATCTAGGTGTGGAATGGCTCAATCATATGGAAGGTGTATGTTTAACTTTTTAAGAAACTGTGTAACCACTCTTCCCTCCTTCCGTGACATCTCGTGAGCTTATAGCCAAATTTGTAACTCAATACCAGAGTACATTTTCTCACAGTACGCTTTTGGAATACTCGCCTGGTTTCTGATTTCACCTTACTTTTTCTGTTCTACAATTTTCTTTGTTTAGTCTGCCCCATCCTTATTTTAGACATATTATATAAGGCACAGTAAAGTCTCTCTGGAACAGGGCTTTGTGCCCTGAGCATGAAGAAAACAACAGGAGGGACTTCTGAATGGGAAAAGCCTGGGGTTAAGACTGAAGAGCTGGATTATCATCTCCACTCTGCTACCAAAGACTTGCATGATCTGGCACAAACTCCTTTCATCATCTCTCCGGTTTTCAACTTCATCGATAAACAGCAGGGCTGAACCAAATGAGCTCCATGTTGAGTTCAGCTCCACTGTTCTGTGCCTATCTCCCCAAGGACTTTCTGCTTCTTATGGCTGATTCTCTTACACAGGACCAAAAAGATTGTGGTTAATGCTCCTTCTCCACTATCGCTACCCAGGGATCTTGCACTATATTAATCCTGGCCAAATACAACCTCGCTCCCTTGGTTGCCATGGCAAACACCAGTCAAAATAGATAGCAAATTTCTAAATTCAGATCTAGGACCCCAGAACCAAAAGAAACCAAGCAGACAAGTTTCTGTTTCTTTTACTCACATAGAGATTTCCAGCAAATGGCAGACATGCATGTGCTCATCGGGGGAAAAGGAAAAGACACAGGAGGAGTCACTTATTGGAGGGATCTTTGGGAGGCCAATATTCACCTTCCCTCAAGGGTGAGGAACGAAGAGATCAAATGACATCTGCTCCCAAAAATCCATTGTGCATTCCGCCCCATCTCTCTTTCTGGTGAATGCTCACCGTGTCTGTGAGCTGTATATAAGCAGCCAGCATCTAACCTAGAAAATATCACCTGAGGTTGCAATGACTCACAGAGGGCCATCAGCTCCCTGTCTAGGGAGGATCTCCCAAAGAGGAGAAAGGCTCATCAGCCTCTATGGTGTTACTAGAAGGCAGTCCCCAACAACATGAGGGTTTGCAAATAAGGTACATGTACTAAAAACATTAATTCAATTGCCTGACAAGGTACCCAAAATTGCACTCTTTAAGACTCATAAAAGTTCTTCCCTTTGGATCACAGATTTTTACTTCAGGAATTTCTAAGAAAGTGCATTACCTGAGTCATTTATCAATTACAGCTGAAGGGAGAGTTCTACCAGCAAGATGTCGCAGGACTGGGAACCCAGACAGGTTGAGAGATGATGCGAGGCAGGCCAAAGCAATAAGGAAGGTTCCCGAAAGGTGGGAAGGGTGGAAAGCAGCTAAGTTCAACTTTGTCCATGTCCCAGTTGTGCCCCAGTCAACAACATGACTTCTCGCGGGTAAACAGGATGTCACCTCCGCTCTCATTTCCTAGTGCTGCTCGGAACTTTCCCTGATGACCTACTAGGGCAACACACAATGTTATAGTGCGCCCCCTAGTGGGCATGGAGCATGTGACCAACTATTTCATCTCCTTTCAATACAGTTTGCAGACTGGAACACTCTGACCACCTTTTATTTGGAGTGGGGTAGGAACCTGCAGTGGAGGAACTGGAAGCCTCAAAACTATTGGCCTTTCATTACACTAGCACAGCAATTCTCAAAATGCAGTCCCCTCCGCCCCCTCAGCAGCAACGGCATCGTCACCCAGGAACTTAGACATGTAAATTCTCAGGTGCTACCCCAGAGCTACTGAATCAGGAATTCTGTGGGTAAAATCCAGCTTAAAGTCTGAAACTAATGCCCTAGAGTTTAGGCCGCGGAATAGTGGCTACAATATTTCAAGATCAAGGCTCGCCCTCCAGAGTACTGGAGAAGATGCAGATACCCATCTCGGCCACACGGTGGCAGAATAATCCTGTTATCCTGAATTATAAACTTTTAAAGATCCCTGCTGTATTCGCATTGCTAAAGGAAAAGGCCTTTGCCCAGAAATCGGTAAGCTCCCGAAAAGATCAGGAGAATTAGAAAGGCAAGGTAAAAGTATTTGTAAATAAGAGCTTTAAACTGATTCCCAAAGACAGCACAGGAAAGTGGCATTGGTCCAAATAATTCATCTAGAAAGAGAAATGCTGGCTTCCACCAACCACGAGTTTGAAAATAATTTTCTTTTTCCAGTGAAAAGGCAGTTTATAGAAGGGAATAGTTGATACACAAGAAAAGACATGAGCAGCCCCAACCTCCAGGATGTGAGTCCAGCGAATGTGGTAATAATTTCCAACTCCAGTTGGAAGTCTGGAAAAGTCTGATTCTCCAGGTCGGGAACTGAGTAAAGGATGGTGGTTCCACCCACTTCTTATCACTCTGACACATCTTCAACCAGGAAACACAAGGGGCTAAGAGGAAGTTGGGCCATTAACACGCACCACCATAACCACGCTTACTGTGAGTGTGACTTCCACCCTAAGTTCTGTGAGAGACAAAAAGTGTTGTTTGCTTTTCAAATTTCTACTCACTCAGACTCCCACCAACTCCTGTCCTGATGAACACACTGGGGAGGAAATTCCACCAGAGAGGAAAGGTAGAGTGCAAATCTAATGGAAATCCCATCCCTGGTACCCTCAAAGTTCAGAATGTCCTGGCAGCTTAATTAAAAGCTGAAGATTTGGGGGAAGGGAGGAGAGAGCAAGTTGCTGGGCTGATGCAAATGAAGGCACCTGAGCTGCACAGGTCAGAAGGTCACTTTGGGGGTAGAAACGTAAGGGGGGACCACCTCAAAAGAGGGCCACCTTCTTCTTCCTCTTTAATGTCACTCATGAGGTAGACCAGAGGCTCCAATGAGCCACTAGGAGTGGGGGTGAAAACCCTAGTAAATAGGGTGAGGTAAGTTAAATAAGAAAACTCTAAAAAGGGTTTTTCCCTCCACCTCATACCACCTGCCATCCTTGTGCTCCATATCTTCTGCTCCCAGGTAATTCCCTAGGGACGCAAGCACCCAGCGATTAGCTGTCGGATGCTTTCTAGGAATTCCCACACTCTGGGGGGGCAAGAGAGAGACTCTGAGGAGGCAAGAAGAAGCCTGATTCCCAGAAACCACACTTCGTCAGCGTGCAGCCCCAGGTATTTGCCTGAGAGCGAGTAGATTACAGGAAATGGTGACTATGGAAAACCAACTTGAGCTCCCCCCTCTGCCCCCACTCTAGTGTGGCCCCAAATCTTCCCTTGACGATTCCCTCTGAGGAGCGGTGGATACAGGGAGCGGTGAAGCCAGGGCCTAGCCTCCTGGAAATGGGTGGCCTCTGCTTAGTCCCAGCAAAGTGCCTCAAGCTTTGTCCCGGGTCTGATCAGGCTTCAAAGTGTCACCCTCGGCCTCCTCTCGGCCCCGGGCAGCGTCTGGTGCGCGACGAGGTTGGTGTTCTGACTGAAGCTCTAGCCACAGACACAGCAGCGATAGGGGCGCTCGCCCCTGTGCGCCCTCTGGTGGAAGAAGAGGTGTGAGCTCCGGCTGAAGCTCTTGCCCGAAGCCCGGCGCTTGGAGGGTTCGCACCCGTGTGGACCCTCCTGTGCGTGATGAGGTTGGAGCTGTGTCTGAAACACTTGGTACAATCCCCGCACTTGTAGGGCCTCTCCCTGCTGTGGGTACACCGGTGCTTGACCAGGTCCTGGCCAACACAAAGACACTTGCTGCCGTCACTGCACCGGTGTGGACGCGCTGGTGCATGAGCAGCGACGAGCTGCGGCTAAAACCGCGGCCACAGTCGGAGCAGCGAACTGCCGTTTCCCAGTGTGGCCCTCTGGTGCGTGGTCAGGTCCGAGCTGCGACTGAAGCTCCGGGTGCACTGGGGACACGGGAGGGGCCGCTCACCAGTGAGTGCGCTGGTGACGCCCATAGTCCGAGCTGAGGGCAAAGCGCTTCCCGCACAGCGCGCCAGAAAGGCCGTTCACCGTTCTCTGCGCAGGTGGCGCGTCGTGTCTGGGCTCCAGGTCAGGCGCTGGTTGCACTGTGGACGCTGGAAAGGCTTCTCGCCGCTACGGCTGCGCTTGTGGCGGTTAAAGTTGGAGCGGTGGTTGAAACCCTGCCGCACTCCAGGCACTGATACGGTTTGGGTGGGCCTGGAGGAGAAAGAGGTCACCAGAGGCAGTCACTGGCAGCGCAGGGGATCAGTCCTTGCCCTCAGAGGGGCGCCTGTAGAGACCCGTGTCAAAAGGTTCCCCAGAGACGTCTTCCCGACTGGGCAGGGCTGGGGAAAGGAGTCCCTGGAGGTCGCTGGCTTCGCAGCCGTCCCTCGGCAGGGTAGGGGATTCGGGCCTGTCACATGTGGGGCAAAGTAGAGATCAAAGCTAGAGAAGGGTGGAAATGTACTGGAGTCAGTACATCAGGAGATTTGTGCCCTAGTGTTGAGGCTAATATTGAACCATTGAGCAAATCACTCAGTATCTCTAAGCCACCTTCTGCATCTGTACAATGGGCAAAACAGAACACACTTAATAGGTCTCTTAGGGTTATTAAGTAGTTGCTTAATAAATATTTGCTGAATGGTGCACTTGGAAAAATAAAGGAATAAAGAGCGAGACACACTCACGATATCCACAATGCTTCAAACTCCATGATCTGCCTTCTCATCAGAAACTCAGACAACTGGAAAACAAAACCAATATAAAGTTATTTCTACTTAGTTTTAGTAGATTTAATTCCCTAATTCTGTTTGGCTCATAATCATTTGGGAGGGTGGAGGAGGACTGCCAGTTTGGCTGAGTGGGGCAGACACTCAGCAAATACTCTTACCAACAATAAAACTTGACAAATTTGTCAAAAACAGCCATGCAAGAGCTCTGGAAATTGACCAAAGGCCTCCAATATATTGAGAAGCATTTATTCAAGAATAATGTCCTAAACCTCAGCAAAAACAGTGAGAAGCTGTGGCATTTTAACCTGGATCTGTTCTCATCACCCACCCAGATCTCTGGCCCCAAAGTTCTGCCAGGGAAGGGCAGGCCAGGAAGATCAGCAGGAAGAGGGCTGACTTTATTTGCAGCAGAACAGAGAAACTACTACTCTCAGGGAGGAACAAGGGTAGAGGTGCAGCACAAGACTGAACTTAGACTTTTAGCCACTGTAGGGAATAGGGAGATGGAAGCACAAAGGTTAAAAGCCGCCTCTCTCCCTGTTTTAGGAGAGGTCAACTTTGCTTCAGCCTCACAATGCCTAGAATGTGAGCAATAATATACCTGTCAGAGACCAGCCCCTAGTGAAGGGAGTGACTTACCAAAACTGACTTCACTTGAGGCTGATTTAGAGCCAGAATGATGACTGACCACTTCCTAATGGGCAGCACATCTGGCCTGAGTAGTGGGATCAGTTTCACAATCACCTTCTTCAGGAAGCCAAATAACAGGTCAAAAGGCTGTTTAGAGACCAAACAATGAAAAGAACACAATTAAGGGTCGATCTACCTTAGGCTTTATGATGGACCTAAACAAACAGCCCTCATTTTCCCCAACAAGAATATTAACCTAGAGTGATGTCAGCATCATGGCAGAGTGAGCTTTCCAAGTAATCTCTCCCCTCCAACACACAACTAAAAAGACATTCCTACTCCAACAGAGGACATCCAAAGACAACAGAAAAGACATCTGAGACCCACACAGCCATACAATGGAGAGTGGAGAGGCTGGAGGCCCCCTTGGAGGAGGTGGAATGGGGTAAGAGAAAACTTCGCTCCCTCCCCAAAAGACTGGGATGTGGGACCACAGGCGGCCTCCAAGAGGGAAGGAACAGAGGAGGGAACATTCGTTCACAGGAACATCAAAGATCCCTGAGGTCTCTCACAGCCAAGGGGAAAACCCCTACCGAGGTGAAAGCTAACTCAGAGATGACCTCATCAAGCCAACACCCCAAGAGAGCAGAGTGTGAAGGCACAGCGAGAAAACCCGGAGAGCACACAGAAGAAAGTGCCCCTCCCCTCCACCTGCCCAGCACCAGCTCCAGTGCCTGGGATCTCAGCAGAATGCAGAGGGCTCAGAATACGCAGTTCTTGACCCCCACTCAGTGGCGATAGGTGGTACCTGCCACCAAATAATACCATGACGCTCAAAAACAGAGCCACATCCTCTAGCAGAATCAAAAATTATATTAAATCTTCAGACCAGAGAAGAAATGACAAGTACCCCGAAATCAGCACTAAGGACACAGAAATATGTAATCTAAATCACAGAGAACTCAAAATAGCTATCATCAAAAACTCAATGAGTTAAAAGAGAAAGTAGAGAAACAATTCAATGAGTTCAGAAGCTACTTCACAAAAGAGATTGAAACTATAAAGAAGAATCAATCAGAAATATTGGAGATGAAGGACACAATGGAAGAGATAAAACAAAATATGGATTCCCTGAACACTTGAGCAGACTTCATAGAGGAGCAAATCAGCATAATTGAGGAAAGGTATATTGAAATGCTCCAGATAGAGGAGGGGAGAGAACTAAGACTAAAAGGAAATGAAGACTGTCTCTGAGAAATATTCAACTAAATTAGGAAATGGAAAATAAGAATTACAAGTATTCCAGAGGGAGCAGAGAAGGAGAATGGGACAGAAAGCTTGTTCAAAGAAATAATAGCAGAAAACTTCCCAAACCTAGGGAAGGAGATGGAAATCCATTTGGCAGAGGATATCAGATCTCCTAAATATGTCAATGTAAAAAGACTTACTGCAAGGCATATAGTAGTCAAACTGGCAAACGTGAATGATAAAGAAAGAATACTAAGGGCAGCACGGCAAAAGAACATAACCTATAAAAGAACCCCAATCAGGCTTTCAGCAGATTTCTCTGCAGAAACCTTACAGCCTAGGAGAGAATGGAATGACATATTCGAATCTTTGAAGGACAAAACTTTCAGCCAAGAATACTCTATCCAGTGAAAATATCCTTCAGATATGATAGAGAAATAACTTTCCCAGATAAACAAAAGCTAAGGGAGTTTGTAGCCACGAGACCACCCCACCATAAGAAATCCTCAAGAAGGCCCTCATAACTGAAAAAAACAAAGGGGAGAAGGGGGTTACGAAGCAGAGTAATGAGATAAATAGGTAGACAAAATCATAAAATTGTAGCTATACATCAGAACAGATTAGCAAATACTCAAGAATAGCATTAAAGATAAAGGGAAGGAAAATACCAAAAGCAAAGATAACCTTGTCATTTTAATCACAAACTCACAACACAAAATGGAATAAGATGTGAGAAAAACAACTTAGTAGAGGAAGAAGAAAGGGACTGAATCACTTCAGTCTAAGGAAATAAGAGGCCATCAGAAGGTGGACTATCTTATCTATGAGATTGTGAATACAAACCTCATGGTAACCACTGAAAAAAAAGCAGAACACAGACACAAATAATAAATAAGGAGAAAACAAAGAAATACAAGATAAAAAAGACTATATGACTCAATTGGTAGACTCAATTGGAGAACTGGAAAACGAGTGATAAAATGGCAACATTAAGCCCTCATATATCAATAATCAGTCTAAACATAAATGGATTGAATTCTCCAATAAAAAGACACAGAATGGCAAGATGAATTAAAGAACAAGACCCAACAATATGCTGCCTCTAGGAAACACATCTCAGCTCCAATGACAAACACAGGCTCAGAGTGGAGGGATGGAAGACGATACTCCAAGCTAATGGCAAACAAAAGAAAGCAGGTGTTGCAATACTTATATCAGACAAAATAGACTTCAAGATAAGACAGGTAAATAGAGACAAAGAGGGGCAGTATACAATGATTCAAGGGACACTCTACCAAGAAGACATAACAATTATAAATATCTATACACCCAACACAGGAGCACCAAATTACATAAAGCAACTATTAACAAACCTAAAAAAAGATATCCATAATAACACAATAATAGTAGGGGACCTCAACACTCCAATCACATCAATGGATAGATCATCCAGACAGAAAATTGACAAGGAAACAGTGGAATTAAATGAAAAGCTAGACCAGTTGGATTTAATAGACATATACAGAGCACTCCATCCAAAAACAGCAGAATACGCATTCTTCTCAAATGCACATGTAAATTCTCAAGGATAGACCATATGCTGGGAAACAAGGCAAGTCTCAATAAATTTAAGAAGATTGAAATAATAACAAGCATCTCTTCTGATCACAATGCTATAAAGCTAGAAATTAATTACAAGAAAAAAGCTGAGAAAGGACAAAGATGTGGAGACCAAACAACATGCTATTAACAACCAATTGTTCATTGAAGAAAGTAAAGGAGAAACCAAAAAATATCTGGAGACAAAGGAAAATGAAAACATATCATACCAACTCATATGGTATGCAACGAAAGTCATATTAAGAAGGAAATTCATCACAATACCGGCTCACCTTAACAAACAAGGTAAATCCCAAATAAGCAATCTCAAACTATACCTAAGTGAATTAGAAAAAGAAAAACAAACAAAGCCCAAAGTCAGCAGAAGGAGAGAAATAATAAAAATCAGAGCAGAAATAAATGCTGCTGAGACAAAAAAGTCAGTAGAAAGGATCAGTGAAACAAAGAGCTGGTTCTTTCAGAAGATAAACAAAATTGACAACCCCCAGCCAGACTTACAAAGAAAAAAGAGATAAAGCTCAGATAAGTAAAATTAGAAATGAAAGAGGAGAAATAACAATGGATATCACAGAAA